>NC_056735.1:1200853877-1200971377 GCF_019279795.1 Protopterus annectens
AGGTTAACAGATAATATAAAGCGCAAACAGCAGGAGCTTTTCAGTAACTTTTCGGACAAGGTGGTTGCACCTTTGTTTGAGAACTTGCTAGATTGTGTGCTAGCGTATGAAAGAAAACTTTTACAGCAGAAAAAACACAAAGCCACCAGGGATATTAATGATTTCAAATTGGGCAATGTATTCCTATGGCCCAGAACAGGGCAGGATTCCTCTACAACATTCCAGATGCATAGGGATCCTTCTACCCCATGCCTCCTAGGAAAGTCATGGAATCTACACACTTTAATTTTATCAACTATGTCACAAGTAACAGTGTAACAAATGGCATGAATGTGGGTGTTGAATTGAATGGACACAACAGCATTACTCCTGTGGAGATGGACTCTACCCAAGTTTGTACTGGGGGGGTTACCATCAGTAATGATGCATGAATTCTGGAAGAAATACCACCTGTTGCTGGGACTACCACAGACAATTGCAAGGACTCTGTGGATGTTATTCACATTGTACATCCCAGTACATGTACTAGAAACAACTTATATCCTGAAGTACATGTGGTTAAGAATAGACCTGTTTCTACAAAAGAAGGATCAGAACCTGTTGTCAAACCTAAGAAAACTACTACTTTGATTCTAGCAATCTCTCAAGTTTGGATTTGACTTTTCCTCTGCCAGTGCGCATGGAGAAAGGTCCTCGCAGACCTCGCTCCATGAGCAGGGGCAGACAGAAGAGGAAATTATCAGGGGATTTTATGCCCCATCAGACTTTAAAGAAAATGTGGAACAACAAGTGTTAATTTACAATTTGTCCCACATTACCCTAACAGATGATGATACCAGTTTATTAAACAAAGGTTTGAATTTTATTCCTAAAAGTCAGAGCAAATTGACTGATACAATGGTGGACTTAAAACTTTTTTGTAGGAATGTCATGCTTAGATTCATTTATAATGATTCTGAGAAAGAATCAGCACAGAGCAGGAAGTTTGCTTTTAAGAATTTAAGTGATTTTGTACCAACTCACCACCCATTAGTTGAAGCATTCCTTAAGTTAACAGAGGAGGAATTATATAGTTACTATAATACTCCATTGGGACCCCATAAACAGAAGAGGCGGGACAATTTGAGCTTTCGGGAACGTCCGTGTTTGAGGAAATTGCAGAATGATCCTACCATTATAATTAGACCAGCTGATAAAGGTGGGAAAGTTGTAGTCCTGGATATGTCATTTTATACGGAGGCTATGTCCTCCATGTTACAGGACAGGTTCTATGAACCTACTTCTACGGAACAGGTTCACTCTGTTGTCAGATATATTCATGACACGCTTTATGACATTCTTAGAAGTAATTTAATAAATAAGGGGAGCTATATGGATACCTTATGATTTATACACCCACTATACCGATTATACAAGGTCTCCCCAAGGTACACAAAAATATGAAGAACCTACCCATGAGACCCATAGTTTCTGGCCGTGGTTGGGTAACTGAACATCTTTCAGTTTTTGTGGAGAAACATCTGAGATGTGTATTGAATGACAATGTTACAGTCTTGAAGGATTCCAAGCAATTTTTGATTGATCTGTATGAATGTGTTGGACACCCTGATAGAATCTCTAGTTGTACTTTTGTGACTTTTGATATTCAATCTTTATTTACTGTAATACCTAATGATATAGGACTTGATTATGTGTTGAATTATCTGAAAGCACACAGTACTTACACTGCAGTATTGATAGACCTTATAGTTAATTTTCGTCTGATGAAGGCGGGTTATTTTAACTTGCCGAAAGCGCTTACTATCACCTGGATTTTAATACAATTTGTATCGGTTTTGAAGCGTTAAAGCTGTGTTTTCCAGCCCTCCTATCGTGTGCAGTCCGTTTCCTCAGTAGTTCTCATTTTCTAGAACTGGTCTTTGAGAACAATTTATTCATGTTCCAAGACCAGATCTATAAACAGCGTGATGGCGTAGCTATGGGCACTCCATGTGCAAATAGCTACGCCAACATGTTCCTTGCACATTGGGAGGAACATGTTTTATTTAAGAATGCACTTTTCTGTGAACATGTGGTGTTCTATAGAAGGTTTGTCTATGACCTTTTTGTTCTTTGGAATGGAACATCAGAACAGCTGGAATCAATGTTATCCATTATGAATGACTTAACTACATTCCTTACTTTTACCATGAATTATTCTACACATAGAATTGATTTTTTTAGACTTGTATATTGAGAGATTAACAGATGATATGATAAACACGGGGGTCTACCGCAAGGCATGTTACTGCAATTCCTTGTTATTAAGGTCCAGTATGCACCCAGAATTTGTTTTTAAGACTATAATGAAAGGACAGGCCATTAGAGCCTCAAGATTGAACCCCACTGAACAGGGGTTTATCTCAGAATTAGACAATCTGAGAAATAGATTACTGACCCGGGGATACAAGGACAATGAGATTATACCATACATGGAGGAAGCATACATGTCACACACCACTTCAGGTGCACCATACTTTGGACCCAGGGTCTAAGATCAAACCGTTGGAGATCATATGTTAAATAGATCTATTAAATTTTCTACCCTGTATACTTCTGATCAACATCAGTTAAAGGAAATTATTAGCAAACATTGGTGTATTCTCCTGGTTGATGATGACTTGAAACACATTGTGGGGGAGACACCAAGTTTCCTATTTCGGAATAAGAGCAACCTAAAGCGATTGCTTTGTCACCCCAGACATGATAGAAATATGAAGAACATTAGTCACACTAAACCCTGTGGTCACTGCAACTTTTGTTCATTTATTGATAGTAGTGAGGTGTTTATACACCCGGATTTACACACTATTTTTTCTATCAAGGCAGATGCAGATTGTATGACACCTAATGTGGTGTACCTAGCTACTTGTCAGGCATGCCCGAGTTTCTATGTTGGTAAAACTAAACGGCCGTTAAGGGATAGAATGAGAGAGCATATTTACCACATGAGAAAGGGCACCTTACACAATGCCTTAGCAAAACATATAACCACCAATGACAATAATCATACTTTTTTGTTCCGGGTCCTAGAGATAATTGCTGTGAACAAGAGGGGTGGTAATACTATGAATCTTACTGAATCTAAGGAGACTGACTGGATCATTCGTTTGAAAGCTGATAGGGGGCATGGGTTGAATGATAGAGCTTCTATAAAACCTAAATTGAGACAACGCAGGAACATAAAATGAATTATCTATTTGTATATATTCTATCGATATTAACTTAACAGAATGTTTATTTACATGTTTTTAGGTCATTATGTATGTTTTACATATTCTTGTCTTATTTTACACCAACATGTTTAAATATGGGAGAGTTCTTTAAATTCTCCAGCATTGCTTTTAATTGTTTTTAATTGATTAATTTTTTAATTGATTAATTGAGCTGCTTATATAAGGGGAGGTCTACTGTGACTTTTATACAAGGATCTGAAGAAGCTGTAATGGTGAAAGCGCTCATCCGTATGTTATAAGTGCACATTCTTGGAATTAAATTTAGAGTTTTGTTCTTACTTCTGCTGTACTCCGCCTTCTTTGTTGCTTTCATGCAAAGTTGACTAGTTGAATCTAGCCAAGCTAGAAGTGAGGTTCTAGCTCATTGAAGGAGCGGAGATGGGAGAAGTAAATTGGCCAGGAACTGAAACGTGCCAAACTGCTGTTTGTAAACAGTTTTTTTTTATATCAATAATCTGTTGACACTTTTGCAGACTTCTTTCAGAAAATGTGTAGTACAACATTTGTAAAACTCAGTGCATACCAGTCAGTGACTCATGATCTTTAGACTCAAAGTTGGCAGTTTTTACCAAGTGTTCCACTTCTACGTGAATGGAATTATAATAACAAAAACATAAAAATACACCAGGAACGTAGTTGGAAGTAGGATAATAAACACTTTAATACAACTAAAAATATAAGGTTAAATGCTTTCATCTTTCCAACCTACACAAAATCATAACCATAACAACAACTGGATACCATAGTTAAAATAACCGGGACATAGTACATACCTCCTCGATAAACCAATCACAAACAACTTACTAGAACAACCCTTTGAAAAATTTAAAGGGGGGTGTACAACATAAAAAAATATAAAAGTCTACCCTTTAATAAATTTTAATAAAACTAGAATTTGTAAAAAAAAAGCTCATCAATGAAAAATGAAACCTTATTGTACCTTAATTTTAACTCACTAGTTATTGAGATCACATCGTTAATGCAAGGTAAAGTAATCGCATTCAATCTTAGCTGCCACAGCATCTCCCGCTCTAATAATAAATTCTTCCAATCACTAGAGTATGCTTTAACAAAGACTTGTTCAAGAATTAAAAGCATAAACATATCAAAACCATCGCAAATCAGTGAGTATGGTCTTGCCAATGTAAAATGCTTGACAAAGAGTGCACAAGGCAAGTTAGATTACTTTTTCAGACCAGCGGTATCCCCGTTCTTGTGTTCTTTGTTGTCTGTTCAGAGTTCCCGGTCATTACATCTGGTGGTTCACAGGATTTATTTAACAATACTACTTTTATGCCTCCTCCTGAGCACATCAGTTTGACATTGCTCATGCAGAAACTCACCCAACAAATTATTCAGCATCTGTCTCACTCCCTGGTTTATAATCAGCATAACATCCCACTTGGTGACCTTGGTAATGTTGAGACTTCTGGACACAATAATAACTATGGCTATAATACACCTAGGCAAGGTAGCATTGACCAAGTGGATTTTACTTCTGTCTCTAATATTAACAAATGGCTGGAACATATTGATGTCCCCAATGGCAGTGAACATGTACAACTAGCCGGGGGCCACTATGTCCCATTAAAGGAACAGACTGATCTTTTAGAGAAAAATATTTTTAAATTTAAATCCCTCCAGTGCAATAACAATTTTCTGGAACAGTGTTAAAAGGTGGCATGTTCTGATAAGCCTCTGCTTTTAGAAATACCCCCAAGGGGTTGAGCCCAATAGTATATTCCACTTACGGTTTTTGGACCTTTTTGATCTGGCTGGACTTGATCTTGCTCTCCTGATTATTCAAGCATCTCTCGTTCTGATTAATAAACTTAAGGAATCAGTTCACAAACTGAGCAGTTCTATTACCAATTTGCTTTTTGACCAGTGTAGAGAGTATTATAATCAGACTTTTCAGAATATTGATAACAGGATTTTGAGTGTCAAAAGTAGAAAAGACAATAAGTTAAACCATGATGGTTGATTACAAGCAAAAAAGGGTTTATCCCCCTACCCTTGGTACATGTGGGAAACAATGTTGCTACTGTCTATTTTAATAATTTGGAAAACAAGGATGTGCAAGACAGTTCCTGAACAAGCAGCCCCTTTAGAGGACTTGTCTCCCAGAAGATCCGAGAGGACAGTGAACAGGCAGACCTGAAATTAGTCCATTTCAAACAACCCAGTCTCCCTGAGACGAGGGGAGTCAGAGGTATCAAAGCCAGCAGAAGAGGAGCTGGAGAGGGTAATCAATGTGAAATCTTATGTTAGTTCATCAGGTACTGTGAGCATTATCTCTTTTTATGGAGTTAACATTTAGAATTTCACTGAGCATAATATTTAGCCCATGCACCATTCTTTGTTTTTGAAAGGATTTAATTTTGTTCCATCAAGTAGAGCTAAAGTGGAACATACCCTGCTTGATTTAAAACTTTTTACTCAGAAACTTAATTTGAATTTACTGCTTGGACACAATGTTCAAGGTACTGAAATTAAATTCAAGAGGAAAAAGTATTGCCAACCCACAGCTACACCCTGTCATTCAGTTGTTTAAGAGAGTTTTCGAGAGAGAGAGAGAGATTCATGACTGACTTAATAAAAATTACTTGTATTACAATCTGACCCCAAAGGAAAGGCACACACTCTCTCTAATATTAGTATGGATAAGGATATTAGATGTATGAAATCTGACAAGGGTGGTAGCTTGATAATTTTGTACAATGTTGATTACATTGGTCGCATGTTAAATCTTTAATGTGATATTGAGGTCTATTGTCCAATGTCCTTGAATGAGATCAGTATTGCAATCAGGGTCATTAAGTTCTCACTGGCTGAGTTTCTTCTTTCTTATCATATATCTTTGGAACTGTACAGGTTTTTAAAGGTGGTTGATCCTATTGTGGCGTGGACTTTTGGCAATCCAAAGTTGCTTTCAAATGTATCTCATCCACCACTTCGACCCACAGTGGCCTTTGCAAGGTCTGTTACTGAACCCATCGCAAAATTTATTGATTTAAAACTGAAGAAGCTTTTTTTGTAATTTCTGGCATATTATACGTGACTTTTGGGATTTGTTAGACAAGTTACGTGATGTTATGTATTCTAATTGTTTTTTTTTTTTGTTATCTGTGAAGGGCTATGGTGGTTTGATGAAGTAGTACACAAATTTGGTAATTTGTCTGACACTGATGAGATGCTAATTCATGATTTTATGGGCATTGTCCTGACCAGTAATTTTATTACCTTTAGTGGAGACGACTACAAACAAATTACTGGTGTGGCAATGGGGGCTGCATGTGTCCCCACCTTTGCTAATGGGGTGTTATTGAGATGGGAACTCGCTACTCTTTTTCATCTTCCATTATTCAAGTCTTCTTTGGAATATTACTGATATTTGGATGATCTGTTATTTATGTGGCAGGGTGACCCAAGACAGTTTATTGAATTTCTTGGTCAGTTGAAATTGAGCACAGAGTTTTTAAAATTTACTTATCACATTGGTTTAGTAGAAAATTATTTGGATATTAAAATTCTCAGGTGGTGGTCTAGGTTTTGAGACTGGGTTATACTGTAAACATACGTTTTATAATGCCTTTCTTTTTTTTCTCTAGCTGCCACCCTTTCTTTCAGAAAAAAGGGGATTGTTAAGAGTCAATTTATCAGTGTCGAGACTTACCTTGCTTCCAAAACACGTTTTCTCAGAGTAAGAAACATGCAGAAAAAGAGCTCCCATATCCCCAAGGCTTAAACACTCAAAAGCATTAACTTAACAAAGAGTTGTATGTTTTTGCAGCTGTAGCTGAGATCAGTTGAAAGCAAAGAGAAAGGACATTTGCTTTTGACTAGAGGCATATGCATGTAGAAGGACTTTGAAATGGGGGATTTCATTCAGTCTTATCTGAGCTGCTCCACTAACGACACAGAGCATCATAGTTCAACTGAACTCTGAGAAGAAGCCAGTCTTGGCTAAGTGAGAGAGGACTGCTGTACAGCCTACACTGTGATGTAGGAGCTAAAAATTTTGATAGTCATCTTGCTTATTCTAGGGTCATAGTCATTAGCAGAGCCAAGGAGGTTAATTTGCAATGAAGTGGAGGTTTGTCCAGGAGGGGAACAAGTCAAGTTCTGCCTGTTATCTGATTTTTATAAAAGGAGGAGCCAGCATGTGCCTATAAGAAGCATTCCAGTTTTCTGGATTCCCCAGAGAGTGGATGCTGGGTTCAGAACTGCTTTTCGAATGCTTAAGTAACAAAGACATTAAAAAGAATATTCCAACACAGACGGGTCTGAGAAATGAGACCCTTCTTAATGGACATTAAACTAATTTGATTTTTTCCTGCCTTGTTAATGCAGTACAGAACATTTAATGAATGTCTGTTCATTAAGTTATGTTCATGTAATTTTGTAATAGTGTAATGGAATTTTATTTATTTTATTTGCCATTTGTTTATTTGAAAGTCTGACTGGGATAATATCCAATTTTTAGCTGAAGCTTTGGGAGAAAATCTCCACATTGATTTAATATGGTTACAGTTAGTCATTACAAAACTTAATGCAGAACAACAACCTATTAACTAAGTTAAAAAATCAACTTGATTTCCTCCATTGTGAACCTGTACATACATAGTGCAAATGTTTGGATATAAGTAGAAAAAGAACATCATCAATACTTAAAGAATTCACTAGTTGCAGTTTATAGAGATGACACCAAACACATTAGTACACTCTTTGGAACATAGATGATTTGATAATATAGCCTAAGGAAAATTATATTTGTCTCTTGTTTAAGAAATGTATTGACTATATTCAGAGAGAGAGAAAGAATTAGAAAAAAGTATTCTGGTAGTGGAAGGAGGAAGGGAATAGTTCAGCCTGGGGTAGTGCAGGAACAGGTAAACAAGTCGGGTAGCAGCAAAACCAATGCAGACCAGTAAAAGCCAAAAAGATTTAATAAGATTAAGCGCTTTTCGTTTGCTCTGTCAGCAAACTTCAAGTCTGAAGAAGTTTGCTGACAGAGCAAACGAAAAGCACTTAATCTTAAATATTTTTGGCTTTTACTGGTCTGCATTGGTTTTGCTGCTACCCGACTTGTTTACTAGTTTAGTTTTGTGTTTATATTTTTTTTTGTAGTGCAGGAACAGAGCCAAATTTTACTTTGGTAGTCTTTTAGTTGTCATGTGAAAGGTTAGAGGTGGATCTAATTTGCAGAATAATGGAATTCCATTTTTAGTGATAGAGTATGAGTAGTGACTTTGGCCAGAAGATGGCTGGGGGTTTATATATGCTGAGAAAAAAATTGCACTTAATTCATCTGCTTTTACTGCATTTGTGTTTTCTCTTAGATTATTTTGATTGTGCCTCTTCTTAAAAGTACTCAGTTTTATTTATTCTGCTGCATTCATTACTGCTTGGTAGTAGCCTGATTAAATTTTAACTGTTTTTCTAACTCTTTTGGTTTAAGCACTTGGCCTTCATACCAGTTGTTTTACATTAAGAAGGTTTGTGGTCTGCACTGTTGTGGCAGGACACATAGCTTACATCCTTCTAAGCTGGGAATTACTGATTGAAGGCTCAGTGTCTGCTATTCTAAAAATGTATTAGTTCTGGTTTAAGCACTTGGGCTTCAGGCCAGTTATTCTACATTAAGAAGGTTTGTAGTCTGCACTGTTTTGGCAGGACACATAGCTTACAGCCTTCTAAGCTGGGAATTGTTGAAGGCTCAGTGTCTGCTATTCTAGAAGTGTATTAGTTTTGGTTTAAGCACATGGTCTTCAGGCCAGTTATTCTACATTAAGAAGATTTGTGGTCTGCACTCTTGTGGGAGGAGAGGCTGGATTCTGCCCTTCTGAGCTGGGAATTTCTGTGCCTGCTGATTTGAACTGTTCTTTCTGAAATTGGTGTGCCTTGTTGCTGTAGCTTAGACCAGATTCAGGCCTGCTGAATCTAGCTTTGTTCATATAACTTGAGCACTGATCCAGGCCATCTTTTTTTAGGAGAAGGTTCCCCTGCACCCTAGTGGCAGGAGTGTGCAGTTAGAACTTGTCTGATTGAAGACAGCCGGAACAGGGCTCAGTTTTGAGCTTTTTTCTGGTTAATTAGGTAACTTGTTTAAATCAGTTTGTTCGTTTTCTATTGTTTTTTTATATATTTATATATATATATATATATATATATATATATATATATATATATATATGCACTTTATTCATCTGCTTTTACTGTATTTGTGTTTCTTCCTACTTTATTACTAGGGGCATTGATTTTCTGTTAAAAAAAAAAATACACACACATATATATATATATATATATATATATATATATATATATATATAAAAATCTTGTTTCTTGCCTTTCTAAGCTAGTATAGTGCAGTTTTCAGGTTAGTGCTGAATTCAGGGCTGTGTTACAAATCTCTGTGTTTGCCCATATCTATCTTAGATATAAGTAAGTTTCTCTGCTCACCTGTGAGAGAGGGGAGCTTTGAGCAGCCTATCTGTCCCTGGATGAGTGGTTTCAGTCCAGAAATTAGTAGTTTATGGGCCATTTTGGGCTAATTTCTAGCTCTTTCATTTCCCTGCTATAAAAATGCATTTGCTTGGTTTTGCGCACTCAGCAGCACTGGTTAGCTAGGGTACAACTATTCCCGGCTCCACAAAGTCTCCTCTTCAGTGTTTCCCTTGGAACTAGACAAACATTCAACTTAAGCACTCAAGCCATTCATTTCTCAGCTTGGCACTTGCTCAAAACTCATAGCAAGCACTTATAAACCCTAGCACTAGACCCCCCTATAATATACAGAAGGACAAGGCTCTCTATAAGACTTTACCAGCCAATCAGTAAAACCGTTCACTGTACCTATCCAGGCATATCCAAAGGGCAGTTTCAGATGTACTCTCCAGTCCAGCTGGTGAATCTGGGCATTTTGAGGCAATGTTGCAACTGACTCATGCACAAAGACAACCTTCTCCTCCTACCACCAAACACTAATGCATGGGAGAGATGCAGTTATACAGCCAAATTGGAGGCTAAGCGCTCTCAACCCAAGACTGGATCAGACAGTCAAGAGGAGAAGGGAAATACTTGCATCATACCACCAGTCTCACATAGACACATTAAACCAGCACCGGCAAAAAATACACATAAATACACAAAAACATACTCGGAAGCTCTAAATAAAAATCTGCAAAAGCAACAGAGACCTCCAAAGCAGACATCCCAGCAACCTCCACCCCCCAACACAAACCATGAAACACATAATTCACAAAACCAGTGTGCCATGCAATCACAGCCTTCAAGGCAAAATAACATACCCAACACACTAGTAATAGGTGCCTCTTTAGTCAGGCACACTGACGTCCCACTCACTAGGCTGAATAAGGAAAAGGTTACTGTTAGCTGCTTGTCAGGTGTCAGGATCCGCCACATGACACAAGCACTCAGGTTACTCCAGAACAAGTACAAATATGACTATGCCATTGTCTATGTTGGTGTGACTGATCTGAGCCGTACCTCCCTGGACTACATGAAAAGAGACGTGGAAGATTTCTCTGATCACGTAGCCCAAGCCAGTATGACCCTGACCCTGAGTAGCATCATGCCCTCACCAAGAATGATACCATGGTATAAAGAAAAATGATCAATTAAAACAATTGGCTAAGGCTCTGGTGTCATTCAAAGGGGATCCAGTGTCTGTCCACCTGGGATGACGTGCTCAACAAGCCACGCTGCTTCGCTAGAGATGGCCTGCACCTGTCACCCTTAGGCTTTTGAATACTGGCCAAGGCTCTTGCCACCCCCATAGTGCCTTTTTTAGGCAAGGCTCAAAAGACAGACCCACCACCGTAAATAGCACAAGTAATAAAAAACTGAGGGTAATGCTACTCAATGCCAGAAGTCTAAACCTCAAAATGCATGTCCTCGAGGCACTCCTCAGTAAAGAGAAAATAGATATATATGCAGTAACAGAAACCTGGTTTAACAACGGGCAAAACTGCAATTCAAATTGTAGCTTACTACAGATCACCCACCATGTCCCAGGACCCCCATTCCGCTTTTCTGGAAACACTGGGAAACATAAAGGTCCTACTAAACATCCTAATATTGGGTGATTTAAATTACCCAAGCATTAACTGGGAGAACTACTCAAGTACTAACTCCCTTGCCCAACATGTCCTAGAATTTATAAACTCAAATGTCCTGGATCAACTGGTCAACACTCCCACCAGAGGTGACAACATATTGGACCTGATCATCACCAACATGGGCGACCGGTGTTCCACACCAGTCGTCAACCCCTCGCTGGTTAGATTTGATCATAAACAAATCACTCTAGATATCCACATTCCACCCCCACCCCCGGACAAGGAAACCACTGTGAAAAACTTTTCAAAAGCAAACTTCACGTTACTTGAGACCAAGGTGGAAAGTTTCAAAGCCCCCATGCTAAAGGATAATGCTGTCCAAGCTGCAAAATCCTTTACTAATGCATTCTACGGCCACCTACAAGAATGCATGGATCGTGCTGTCCCAAGCAAAGCCAAGACTCACTCCAAGAAAAGGAAAACAGTCTGGTGGACCCCTGCCATAAACAAGCTATACAATAGGAGGAGGAAACTAGTACAGAAAAGAGTAAAATCCCAAGGAGGGAAGACATCCCCGATCAGTATCAGCAAGAAACTATGATCCCTCATAAAATCATCCAAGGCAAGCTTTGAAAGAAAAATTGCCAAGGACTCCAAAGATAACCACAAGGCATTCTTTAGCTGTGTCTGTGTTTATTTTGCAGAATGGCGCAAAATATACTGAACCAACTGATATCGCCCACATTCTGGCAGACAGGTTCAGTGCAAACTTCACCCCCCCCCACTCACCCCCAAAACGGCCCATAACCATACCAGAAGAATGTACAGCCCTAATCACAGATACTCAGGTTAAAACAGCCCTCTCCAAAGCCAAAAACACAGCATCAGTGGGACTGGACGGTGTCCCAGGCTGCGTCCTACACGAGCTCAAAGACTAACCACTCATCTAAATACACTGTCTAAACTCAGCCTCTACACAGGCTACGTACCCATAGAGTGGTGCACAGCAATGGTTATTCCGCTCCACAAAGGCAGAGCCACAACAGACCCCGGGAACTTTCGCCCTTTAAGCCTGACTAGCTTGATCTACAAAGCTAAGGAGCGCATCATCATGGAACTCATTAACAGACACATAGGGAACCTCCAAACACCGGACCCTACCCAGTTTGGCTTTAAGGGCAGATCATGCCTCCTAAACCTGGTGGACGACTTTCAGACAGTTACCAAGACTGTAGACGAGGGAAAGGTGGTATACACAGCCTACCTAGACCTTGCTGAGGCCTTCAACACCATTCCCCATTCTGGTATTATAGACAAGCTCACCAGCCTGAACAGAAACCTCTACGTCGCAAGGTGAGTTGCCAACTGGCTCACGGACAGAACCCACATGGTGAGAGTTGCGGGAGCTAGGTCCGACTCTAAACCGGTTACAAGTGGCGTTTCCCAGGGCTCAATCCTAGGACCCCTCCTGTTCGGCATACACTTCTCAGAGGTACAGGCAAGCACAGGAGGACTATGGCTGACCAAGTTTGCAGACGACTGCAAACTAGAGGCTATACTTGACTCTCCAGCTAACACAGACATCCTCCAAAAGGGTCTCACTGAGGCGGATACCTGGTGTCAAAATTATGGTCTCAAGCTAAATGCTAAAAAGTGCATAGTCATCCCCTTTGGAAAAAACAAAGTACCCACAAACTACCACATAGATGGTAGTCCCCTAAATACAGCAAACATAAGGGATCTGGGGACCCAAGTAGATAGTAATCTCTCCTTTGATAATCACATTGCCAAAGTGGTTAGAAAATCCTTCTATGTGGCCCACCTAATCACAAAAGGGTTCGCATCCAGATAAGAGGTCATTGTGCCTCTCTACTCATCAGACCCATTACATAGTACAACGCCCCATTTGTGATGTACCTTACAAGACACCTGCAACAGCTGGAAAGACCACGGAAGTACTCACCAAGAGGATCACTGGCCTCAAACAGATGCCCTATGCAGCTCAACTGAAAAAACTCCAGCTGTACTCTGTTGCATACCGCCTACTCAGAGGTGATCTCTGCCTGACATACAAGGCCATGTCCAACCCAGAATTGATGGACATGCTCCACCTAAAGCAAACCGTATCCCCTCGAGCCACATGCTCTAGAGATCCAAACCCCACCACAACAATAAATAGGACGTGCTGGAGGGATAGATTCCTGTCCTAGAGACTTCCCATGCTTTGGAACAAGATTCCAATCTACATTAGGCAGAGCTCCTCACTAACACTCTTCAAGAGAAACCTTGATGAGTGGATGGGAAACAGAAAGTTTACGTCGGGGATCACTTCAGTGGCTCTGCTGGACAGAGGCACAGGGAACTAATCTAAGGGGGCGGTGAAAGCCAACACATTCTGGCTAGGCTTATAAATGCCTTTAGGCATATCGCCTAGTACCTACCTATGAACCTATGATGATGTTCATTAGATCAAAGTTGTCTGTTAGTGTGGTAGGAGTGGAGAAAAGGAGTAAAAGTAGGGTAGTCATCATAATAAATTGTATTTTTATATAGCCTTAACTTAGTACTGTTGAACTGATTGGTTTGGAAAGGCAAAGGTAATGCTGAGCCAACTTGTCTTCCACCTGTAGACCAAATGTGTAGATTATACTGTAAATATATTATTCCTACCTTTTTTCCTGACATATTTATTGGGGTTTACAATGAGATAATTAAAGCAGACCAAAGGAACTGGAAATAACAACTAGGGAACTGTACATGTACCATGTGAATGCAAAAACAAATAGAACTGGTTTCTCTTTGTTGAAATAACTGCGCTTCTGCTGGAGCGTAGTATTAGTTTTCACTACTTTTCATCAAACTGTGTTATTGCTGCAATTGAGCCTTGTTAGATAACTAAAATTTCATGGCTAGCCCTTCAGTAACTGTGGCAATTTTTTAAAGAAAACACAAACCAGCAGTCTGCATGCATTTCCACAAGGGACTATGAGCCATTGCCCTGTAAAATTGATATACAGGTCTTGCATAAGTTCAGTTCAAAGGTAAAAAAATGTGATAATGTAAAACATATTTGAATGTTGAGTGCTTTGCAGTTTTATCCATTACCAGTAAAGAGGAACAGATTTTCACAATCTGGTTACCCGTAGTCTGAAAGATAGACTAGATAAGAGATAAGGAAAATAAGCAATGAGCCTCAGAGATTGTATACATTTTAAAATAGGAACTTGGAATGCATTGCTGTAGGATAGAGGCTAGACAGGTAACCTACTTAATGAAATGTGATGGCTGTCAAGACTTGCAAGAATTTTATAATTGTTTGAAGTACTTTTATTTTGCATCTGATGACTGTACGGGCACAGAAATTGCTGATTTTTAGGATGTTTACTTCCAAAGTTTACCTTCCCATGTTAGCATAAGTTATCCCTAAAACTTAAAAAAAAAAAACTATAGCAGATATCTAAAAATACACTAATGGGGATGAAACCCTGTAAACAAAAAATGGGAAATAATGCTTGCTGCCCAAGTCCAGGTATAATATATCAAAGCTTCTGATTCCCTTGACATGGATGGATATGAACTGCATCAAATGCAAGGCAGCAAACCAGGTAAAAATAAACAAACCTATTCAGGTTAATACCCAAGTTCAAGCATAAGCTAATACCAACTCCCCTGCAGCTCACCAAATGCCTCTTGCACCACAACCTCGAGTAATGTTACCTCTACATAGTCTTGGTTCCTTATTGTAATGTCAACACTCAAAATGCTAAGTATTGAAAAGCCGAAAAAGCACTGAAAACACAGAAAAGGAGTCAATCCTAAAAACTGCTATTCTCCTTAAAACATATTTTTGGAGGGGAGGCAAGCCCCCCCACACCCCGCAGACATATGCATGCCAACTCAAAGATTGCTGTACCTCAGAAAAAAGGGGAATAATATGAGAAATGGTATCTCAGACTTAATATAGGTAAGTCCATTCTTTCAGCCATTCAGTCTCCACATTTCAGGACTCACTCTAGCGGGTCTTGACAATTCAAACGGTTATGCAAATCCTTTCCTCTCAGTTTCATCTGAGCCAGGGACAATCGTATAGAAGGTAGGATCGTGGTAGACAAAAATGATAGAAGATACGAAAGGGGGAGACAGAGACATGATTTTGAGAGAGACTGTTACAGTAGCTACCAAAACTATTGTAGGGTCCAGTGAAGAATTGGACCGAATTCTCCTCACAGAAGAGATTAGAGAAGAAAGGTCATAGGATGAAGTCAGGCATATAAGAGAACAGGTGGTAGAAATGAAGTCTCCTGTTCCAAAATGTCTACAATCAGAATACCTTACTGCCTCCTGCATTTCCTTTTCCTGTTCCCGGAACACCCACCAATTCTACCCTACTGGAAAAATAAATTCTACCAGGCCAACTTAATCCCGAAGACAAGTGCAGATAGATACTGATTTGAAGTAAATTTGGAAAACAGTAAGTAGACTTAGGAGCTAAAGTAGCTATAATGTCACTAGGCTTCTGTAATAAGCTGTGCAGAGCATTAAAAGATTAAGGCAGACTTGATGGCCTGCAACTTACAGGGCACACAGGAGGGGGAACAACCAGTTTTATGGAAGGTATGGCTAAATCTAAAGTTTGGGAAAATGGAAGTGAACCATTCAGTGCCAGTAAGCCAGATGATTTTAAAAGATTTAGGACTGTAATTGACTATTTTAACACCGTTATTGAATTATAAAAAAAAAACAAACTATATTAACATGTTCTCGGTTACAAACATTATAAATCACACATTCTTTTGTATAACTGTTATCAATCCAGCAGTACATAAATTGCTCAATTCCTGCCTTACCTTAAGCCTCACTCCTCCTCCAAAACATTATTCTTCATGTATCTTCCCAAAATATCCATTTTTTCTATGTAATTTGCTCCTTTCCTTTTCTAAAGATCCCACTTTGGAGTTCTTGTGTCTCTGTTACAATACTC
Source organism: Protopterus annectens (assembly GCF_019279795.1). NCBI lineage: Eukaryota > Metazoa > Chordata > Ceratodontiformes > Protopteridae > Protopterus > Protopterus annectens. Next base: position 1,200,870,215 of record NC_056735.1, read on the forward strand.
TAATCCAGTAGAGAGAAGACGGCACATATATATATCAGAATAGGAGGTAGTAAAATCTCTGAGATAAATGTCAGTTGTCTGACATTTAGTACTAAAGATGTGAGCCCTGTTATCTCAGAGATTAATCTAAACACTAATACACCTGTGCCACGTATGGAACACCCTGCCTGCTATGTGCAGAATGCAAAGGATACTGCACTAGGTCAGAAGTCGCTTCTCTGTAGTTAAAGCAGAAGGCTTTCAGTTAACTAAATCTATTTTGTGCTTGGGTTATTAGAACTGTCTTATGAACTATCTTAACAGATGAGCTAAAATTCCCAAAAAATCATAGACCTTTATACTGGGGGGATTTCAACTAAACATCTATGTACTGTCTGATCTTCACTACCAATGGTAGGTATGTACACACTTCCTTGACATTGTAAATGCTAACTCTTTCTCCAGTAGTTAAATCATCTTACTAGGGCCCCTGATATTCTTGATCTAGTACTCCAAAATATAGCCACTTCTTGCATATTGCCATATTTTTTCATTCCTTATTAAATTTTTTATAACTGGTGGTACTTCCCCTGTAAATAGCTCTTTGTGTATGGGCTTGACAAAAGCAAACCTTTTTCAGTTATCACATGAATAAATTCTGTTGTAATTCTCCTCTAAAGGAGCCCATTGCTAAAGCTGATGCTTATGCTTCTGAATTCTATCCCACTTAAATATTTGTATTGTTAAGACAATGGGATCCTTCAGAGGAGGATTACAGCAGAATTTATTTAGGTCATTAAGTAACCATCTGTGCCACATATGAGAAATTTAGCAATCTCCTGTGGTGGAATGCTCGTATAAATAATTTATATAACAAGAGAAAGAGCTGCTTAATGCTTATGAGGGATCTAATTCTTTCTACCATAAGAGCACTCGTAGGTAGACTAACAAGAGCTTGCAGAGTATGAACTTAAGACACAACAGTGTTTGGAGCTAGTCCACAATAAAATTACGATCTGTGACCCAAAGGAAATAGTTAATGTCCTAGCTAACAAATTTAGTACTAATTTTACTCTACCCATAATAGCTGTTCGACAGGTTCCACAATCCCTGCCACCAGCACTTTAATTACTTCAGAACAAGTTTTCTCACCCCTCTCAAAAACTAGGAATACCTCATCCATGAGCCCTGATAACATACCAGGTTGCATGTTTATCAATGTCAACTGTGACCTTTTGAACTCCTACTTAATTTCTTAAATCTAAGCCTCTCCACTGGTTACACTCCTGAAGCCTGGAAAACAGCCATTTTGGTACAATCACACACAACCACAGACCCTGGTACTTGTTAGACCCATTAGTCTCACTAGCCTCATATGTAAAGCACATTATCTTTGACTTCATTAATCTGAACTTTGAAAATCTCTTAACCCTGGACCTTCATCAATTCTGCTTTATCAAAGGAAGGTCCTGCCTCTTTAACCTCATACATTTATTTGAGAAAGTAACCAAAGCAGTAGATAGTGGTTATGCAGTGCACACAGCACAGTTAGACCTGGCCAAAGTCTTTGACACTACTCCCAAATGCAGGCATTATTGATAGACTTGTAAATCTGAATATAAATCCTTATGTTGTGCAGTGGATAACTAACTGGCGGTCTGACAAAACCCATGTGGTTAGAGTCACAGGTGCTATTTTTGAACATTTTTATTTCTAATTTATTTATCCTTTTGTTGACTGGATTAGTCCAACTAGGCTAGTAGCCTCTCTTCAGGAGAGACCTGAGGTGGTGTTTACGCTACTAGGCCTGAGCATTGGAGAACTTGCTCTGTGCTTTTTGATGGCTACCATGGGGTCTTTTACATCCAGCTGAGCTACCACCAGGTCAAGCAGATGGGGCCAGTGTTTAATGTCTACACTTAGGAGTGCTGCATCCCCTTTGTGCTGCACTGCAGTGTCAGCAATTGATCTACTTTGAAATAGGAATAGAACCCACAGGCTTCCACACCAGAGGTGATTGCTACTTGTTGCTCCACTGACAGTATATGAAAAGAAAAACAAAATACCAGTGGTATACCCCAAAACCAGGTTTTGGACCCCCTCCTACTTAGCATATATTTCTTGGACATTCAGGGGAGAAATCTGGTCTGTGGTTAATTAAGTTTGCAGGCAAATGTAAATTGGGTGATGTTATTCAAGTCTTCAGCTGACTCACACTTGCTCCAACATGGTTTAGACCATGTTAACTATTGCTGCAAAGGCAGTGATCTCAAATTAAATGTGTAAAAAAAAAAAAAAAAGTAAAATCATTCATGTTGGTAAACAAATAGTTTCACTTGGCATATAGGTGATGAACCCCTCCAATCAGACACTGTTGTTGATAGTTCGTTATGTGACCATCATGTCTCCACAGTAGTTCAGAAAACCTTTTATCTGGCTCATCTACTTTATAAATGCAATGAAATGTAAGATGGAGGAAAGAACCAGTTGACACAGCAGAGCGTTTAAGAATCCAGCTTTAATCAGCATGTAACTTTAATTGATAGGTAAGTGCTTTCACGCCTTCAGGTGCTTCATCAGACCATAAAATCAACAAAACCAAGGTGGAAGTGTATGCCAAGAAGCACACAAATCCAATAAAACAAAACAAATCCTGGTTTATTGCACAAAATGTAAGCACTTTCGCAGTGATACCACTCTGCTTCATCAGACATAACACCATAGCTACCAAAACATTTTTATACAACCTTGACCTCATTCCCTTGTTTTGCTCTCTTCTAGTGTCTCTGACACCTTCTGCTGGACCAGATTTCTCCAGAGGACAAGTGTTTTTTTGTTATTGCTAAAACTAAATGTAAGCTCCTGCGGACTTAAATTTTACTGCTCCTCTGTGCTATAATTACTTGTACTAGACTTGATACTGTACAATATGCCCTGATAAGCATGCACACTCTCAGGGACTATACCTCCTCTACGTCCTCTCGGCTACAACCCTGTACTTCTGCCAGTAGGTAGCAGCAAAACTCCATTACTCTTCCCCTCCTCCACTTTTGAACTGGATTACTGTTCGTATTTCTCTAGGTGCCTGCTGTTCAGTTACTGAGTGCAGTTCTTACCTGTTCCAACTGATACTTTTTCCCTGCTCACCTCCACTGGGGGTGCTTCTGCCCACTTTGCTCCCCTCCCTGCCCCCATATCCCACCTGCCCCTACCACCTCTACATTTATACCCATACCTACTTCCTCTCCGACCAATTATCACTCACCTCTCCCATCTCTCCAAACATTCTACTGTTCAACCTCCTCCTACATTTTGTTCACCTACCATACACCCACTCTTACCAGCTCCAGTCAATCATGCTTTCATTACCTGTATCCTTCTCTATTCAACTACTATTACTTCTCAACTTATCCTATATACACTACCTCACCCAGCCCATTTCCACTAACCACTCACCATCTTTTCACACAACCAACCAACTTACCCCACCACTCTGACTCACTTATCCTTATATCCCGCAGCCTATACCCATAAATCAACTACTTTGTCCAGGTCATTCCACCACCCCAACCCCGGCTAACTACACCCACAATTCCCCAGAGACAATAGCTAGCGCCTTTAATAACTTTTTTCACTGAAACAATCCAATCCTTAGCAAATCAGCTAACACCCTCTAACTTAAACCGCATGCCTAATCTACCTATTAATCACCCAGAATTTGGCTTCCAACCAATATCCACTAGTTTTATCAAAACACTTCTAAAAAATCCAAAACATACCACCCTCGCTATTGACCTCCTCCCTGCAGAGTACCTGCAAATAGCTGCAGATGCCATTGCATATCCCATATCTAGCCTCATCAACAGAACCTTATCCGAAAATGCTATCCCCTCCCTCTGGAAAATATCTCACGTCATTCCACTCCATAAAGGTGGTAGCTCCTCAGACATATCCAACTGTAGACTCATTGCCATTCTTTCTCCACTAGCCAAAATAACGGAGAAATGTGTACACAAGCAACTAATGCAATACCTTTCACAGGACAACTTACCGACTCCCAGCATGGTTTCAGGCCATACCACAGCACCACCTCAGCCCTCCTTTCCTTTACTACTGCCATAAACCAAAACAGGAATGACAATAGGCTAACCTCTGCCCTCTTTCTTGACCTGTCAAAAGCCTTTGACATGGTCAACCATGAACTTCTCATTCTTTCACTAAAATCTATTTCCCTCAACAAGCCTGCTATCCAATGGTTCCAGTCCTACCTGACTGGTAGACAGCAGGCAGTACTATGACAGGGAAAACTCTCCAGCCAGTTACCTCACACACTTGGTGTTCCTCAAGGTTCCATACTAGGTCCACTACTTTTCTCTATTTTTATCAACAACCTCCACACTGCTATCCCTAATGCCACCTGCATCCAATACGCAGATGATTCCACTTTCATCTGCTCAGCCACCTCCCCATCCGACTTGCAAATCTTAACCCAAAATACATTTAACACTGTTGAGAACTGGCTCAACAATCAACGCCTACTTCTGAACCCCAATAAAACTAAAGTTCTACTCTTCTCTCCCACTAGTAGATCCACCACACTTTCATTCTCTGTCACATCTAACAATGGTACCACTATTTCCCCAGATAATCACACCAAACTGCTAGGGGTTATCGTAGACAATAATCTCAAATTTGACCTACAGGTCAACAAAACCATACAGACCATCAGTAAGAAGCTTGGATCACTGTATAGAAACAAGACATTTTTAACCCCACTGGCTAGGACTGCAATCGCCCGATCACACCTACTCTCTCCTCTCTTAATATGCCTCACCTGTACTCTCAAACCTCAACAAATCCGGACTAGGTAAGCTGTCCCATAGCTACAATCATATTGCCAGATTCGCCACTGGCTCCACCTATAGAACCCACCACTGCCAGAACCTTAAACAACTAGAGTGGCCAGAAGTGCCCAGCTTAATTCAATTCAATCAACTCTTAATAGCGCACAAAATTTTGTACCACCCTGAGGATGCCCCCTCACTTAAAAATATTATTAAGCCATATAGCAATCTAAGATCCCTACGGTCAGCTGATAAACTACTGGTCCAAACCCACAAAGCTAATAACTCTGCTGGTGAATCCCTGCTTGCCAACTTCATTGGCTAAACCTGGAATTCGTTGCCAAACTATATAACCCTACAATCCTCCAAAAGACTTCAAAAAAAACCTCAAACAGTATCTCAAAGTGAATTGGCTATGCCCATGTACCAACCCTGATTAAGTTATAAACTAAAAGCATATTTTGCAATTATCATAACTTGTAACTACATCACCAAGCTGTGCTTCCATTCTGATGTCTCTTGCTTTTAATTCTCTGTCCATGACAATTGTGAGTCCCTACTAGGGAATCACTACTAACCCATTGTATATAATCACTTTGTTTTTATAATTGTTTGCTAACTTCTGTGTAATCTATTTAAGTTTGTCTTTGTGGAGCTTTTCTCCCTGGGCCTCCGCTGAAAATGGACATGTATCCAGTCGGACTATCCCGGTAAACAAATGTAAAATAAATAAAAATAAATAAATTTTCTTTTTCCCTATAAACTTATTACTCAACACAGCCAATCTACCCCCTCTCTAGCCATCAAAACCCTCACAATTCTAACAAAGCTCAGCCTAGATTCTAAGCAGTCCAAATACCTCTCCAGCCTAATCCAACGTCTAACTACCATCCTGCTATCTGGAGATATACACCCCAACCCAGGTCCCCACACCTCCCCTTCTATGTCTAAATCCATCCTACTAGCTTCTCTAAATGCCCAAAGCATAGCCAACAAAATCCCCAACCTCCATGCCTGACTTGTACACAATAAACCTGACATCCTGTCCATCTCTGAAACTTGGTTAAAACCTCACATAAAAGACTCTGAAATAGCACCTCCCAACTATTCTATCATCAGAAAAGATAAAACCCACATAAAAGGGGGAGGAGTAGCTCTCCTATACTCATCCTCCTTGTCAGTTGCTCCCTATAACAAACCTACTCCCCACTTCACTAATGCTGAATTGCTCCTATTATTACTTCAAGTAAATAAACACGAATACATATGTATAGTCTCTCTCTACATCCCCCCTGGTGACAATATTTCGAAGATATCCTCTCATGGCTGTCAACCAGCATTAAAAATTAAACAATAAGTTTGGGAGACATGAATATTAATTGGTCCTCCATTCAGTCTCCCACAAATCCACTAAATATAAGCCTCTATAATTTCTCTCAGCTAATCAACTCCATAACTAGGCCCTCAAAAAACTTCTCCAGTGGCAGCACCCTAGACTGGATCTTAGTCTCCCACCCTCAGAATTTCTCTAACAGTGGCACCCTTCCCAATTCCCTCAGTGACCACCTCCCCACTTTCACACACCGACTTCCTTCACCCTTACATCTAACTCACAACTATATCACTACTCGCAACCTAAAAAAACTTCAACCCAGATACCTTTTCTAACTCCCTAAAATTAATAAACTATAACCCTCTAAAAACTCTACCCCTGGAAAATGCAGTTGCCTACTTCAACTCAACTTTCTTAAACCTCCTAGATTGCCATGCCCCCATAAAATCAAAAAGAATAAAAATCAAAACTGCCCCTTGGCTAACCAAAAACACACTAGCTATCATGTAACTTAGAGATAAAGCATGGGCACATCACCTGAAAAACAAGTCTCCTCCACATTTAATGAGTACAAAACACTCCCCAACAAAGTCAAAAAGCTTATCACTGCAGACCGACAGAATTATTTCTCCTTGCTCCAAAACAACCATAAAACAAACCCACAAAAATTTTGGAAAGGTATCTCCACCCTCCTTTAATCCAGGCAAAATAGAAAATCCCAGCCCTGACCCTAATGCACTAGACATAGATCTAGCCGCACAATTTAACTCCTTTTTCATCGACTCCATTTCCAAACTAACCTCATCCTTCTCAAACACTACACCCTCCACTTCTCCTCCACCCTTCTCTAACAATACTGTACCCTCCACTTCTGCATCTCCTTTCACATTTTCCCCATCATCACCACTCTCTAACTCCCTCTCTTCTCAGCTCCTACCTTTCTCAGTAAATCCCATACCCACATCTACCATAAAAAAAACTCCTCCAGAATTGAAACCATTTTCAAATGCCTAGCCGCAGAAGCCATTGCCTTCCCCATCAGTATTCTAGTCAGTCACTCTATCCAAGAATGTCTTGTACCCCAGATGTGGAAAAAGGCTTTTATCATACCCTTACATAAAGGAGACAATAACAATATCTCAAATTTCCATCCTATCGCCATCCTTTCTCCCATCTCCAAAATTCTAGAAAAGTGCATCCATCTACAACTCCTACCCTATCTTATTGACAATCACCTACTAACTCCCACACAGCATGGATTTAGACCCGGACACTGCACTATGACTGCCCTGCTTTCCTTCCTTGAAATTGTAAATAAAGCACGGGACTCTGGCAGCACTGTATCTACCCTCCTACTTGACCTCTCTAAAGCCTTCAACACCATCTCTCACAGTCTTCTTCTTGCTAAACTCTCTAAACTAAATCTATCCCCCTCCTCTATAAACTGGTTCAACAGCTATCTCTCCAACAGACAAGCAATAAAATGGAACAAGCCACCTCCTCATTCATTAACACCCCTACCTGACATCCTGGGTCCCCTCCTCTTCAATATACTTTTAAATGACTTCCACCATTCCATTGCTTACACAAATCTTATCCAATATGCAGACGATTCAACTATAATCTTTTCTGTCACCTCCATCCCCAACACTCCTAAAGCTTACCCAAGACACATTCTCAACCGCAGAACAGTGGATGAAAGAAAATCACATAGCACTCAATGCCTCAAAAACCAAACTAATGGTATTTACCCCCTCTAAAGCCACCTCTGTCAATATAATCACATTCGCCATCTCCTGCCACAACAACACATCTCTCGAATTGGTATCTGAGGCCAAACTACTAGGGGTCCTCATTGACAACCAACTCAAATTCAACTCCCACCTACAACTAAATATTTAAAAAAAAACACCAAAAACTTGGCATGCTCTACCGCCAAAATCACTAACTCACCCCTTCCACTAAATTTATCCTCTACCACATTTCTCATCCCTTCTCTCCTCTGTGGTGCACCACTCCTAACTAACCTACAGTCTTCTGTTAAGATGTGACTCTATGCCCTTTCTATCTCCACCTGACCATAGCCTCTCTCAAGAAATTCTTGTTGCAATGCATGCAATGCTTTGCCAAACTCTACATTCTCATGGGATAGTCTGGAGACTCTCATCGTTTGCCCTCTCACTATGTTTTCTAAATATATGTTGGGGGTGCATGCTTCCCCTATCTAAATAAGCCAAACAATGACAATCCTTTTTATGCATCATTGTAGTCCACTTAATTCCCTCCCTTACTACAGTGACATATAGGAAATCAATCCTGTTTTGAGATTTGCTCATGGTGAACTTCAAAAAATCATTTGTGTTATTAACTTGGGAGAAAAACAAATCAAGACTTGGCTCGTCTCCCTTCCAACCCACAAAAAGGCCATCGACAAAACGTCGGTAAAAATGGATGTAATCATTGCCAATGAGGTACTTTTGTTCCCAGTTCATCATAACCAGATTGGCATATGAGTTGGCACAGCTTGTACCCATTGCCACTCCCGATAATTGCTTGTAACAATTGTCCCTAAAGATGAAAATATTATAATCTAACACCAATTCCAGTAGAAGGTGAAATAAGTCCACTTGCCTGGTCTCAAACTTATCAGATGTAGATAGGCATGTCTTCACCATTTGGATTCCTACCTGATTAGGTATACAAGTAAAGAGGGAAACTACATCTAAAGTTGCAAGGTATTCAAATTGTTTAAAATCAGGACCTATGGTTACCCCATATAGGTCCCTCAGGAAGTGCTCTCTATCTTCTAAAACTTATCAGGCAATCATCCAGTACCAATCTCAACTGTCCAAAAAAATTGAGATGGTTAACCATTCCCTGCAACTATGGGTGTAAATGGTGGTTTGAGTGGATTATTGTGTATTTTTGTGAGACCATGCATCTGAGGTATTAAGGGAAGGACTCATCCAAATATTCACAAAAGGCAAAGGAACCACACCTATGTGTCCCTAATCCTAAATAAGCACTTTATATAAAGGGACTAATTAATTCAGTGATTTAAATTGAGCAACTTTAAAGCTGTTTTGAAAGATAGTGTCATTCAAGCCAAAAGTCATATCTGCTTGCAACATCAGAATCCATCTCAGTTCTGCATACTCCGCTCTGTAACATGATCTCCCACTCTGATTTTCTTACAAGTTGTAATACACAAAATCTAAAACAATTTAAACTCCCAAACATATTAGCATGTTTAGCTATTGCATTAGACAGTTTGTTCTTCTTAATATCATGAACATGTTCTAATATACGTTCTCTTAGAGAACAATTGGTTTTGCCTACATAACAATTTGAGCATAAAACTCAGTGTGCTAATTCAGTAACTCAGTGTCAGTACTTCTGCAATCAGAATAAAACGTGAAATCTTAACAGGTACCTGTGTGAGGATGAGTAAAAGAAGATGTGTATGAACATTGGCATCATACCTCTCAACCTGGAAATATCAAAAATCTGGGCAAGGCCCATGAAAAATAGGTACAAATCTGTACGCTGATTAACATACTATTTGCATACATAATTATGTAACCCCACCCACTCCAATGGAATTGTGGGATACCAACTTTCAAACGCTAACTGAAGAACAGACAACCAAAATATGGCACAAGAGTCCCCCTGCAGCCATTCCAATGTCCCATTACCTGGCTATTTCACCCCATTTACTATAAACACTAATGTTTGCATACTGCTTTGCTACTATAATGATTATTTGGATTTTATTTTTACATTTTAGCACAACGCACAAACACTAAGACATCTGCTAAACAAAGCAATACTGTCTCACAATGAAAATAGACTTAGCATTTAAACTTCTCTGCCCTTGAAACTCACATTCATTGAAACAGCACTGAAACCCACACCACATCCAAAGAAAATGCATCTGGCCAGTGGTGGATAAAGATTACCTTTGGGCCGTTTTCAAATCATAGACCTCTTGCACACAAAAGAAGAAACATACATGTGTTCTTTGATACACGTTTCTGACTTTATTAAATTATATTCCCTGTATAATACAGCACACTTGTCAGACTTAGACTGCATTTTAAATTTATTATTTGAACATTTTTCCAGTAGGCAATGAAACAAAATGCATGCACCAATAATGACAAAACTGCCCAATTCAGAACATTTCCATCATAAAAGTCTACTTCCACAGACACACAATCACATTTTAAATTTATTGATTGAACATAATTTTTCCAGTAGGCAATGAAACAAAATGCATGAACCAATGAAATAAAATGCATGAACCACTAATTACAAAACTGCAATGAACCACTAATTACAAAACTGCCTGCCCAATTCAGAACATTTCCATGGTCCATCATAAAAGTCTACTTATACACACACACACACACACACACACACACACACACACACACACACACACACACACACAAAGAACAAGAACACATCTTACATATCCCTTTTTCAGAAATAAAAATAAATGACCATGTGGTTTGTAATACACACTTCATTACAGTCTTCAGCTTTTATACTGCCTCACTGACATTACATCTGCCATAATTTTTCTCATTCTGTTTTTTAAACCTGTTGCTGAGTACTGCTCCACATTCCGACTGGAAGAGGGGAGAGTTATCCACTATCTGGTATTCAAATGTTATGCTAATTAGATGTCCAGACCTTTGGCTGGATCATGTACCTACTTTTCAAGGACCTGTGTACCCATTTTCAATGTCTGCAGGTTGAGAGGTATGCCAGGAAGTATAACACAGTCACTGTGGGGAGTCAGTGATTTCCTGGCAACCCTCCAGCTAAGTTTGTATACAGTAAATTAATGTAGAGCAGCTAGAGTAATACTGACGCAATCCATTCGTTTAGTTGTTTTCTTTCACAGCTCAGCTTACAGAAGCAACAGATTTCCAACTATTACATTATCTTGGTTACTACTAAAATTGACTTTCTATACTGAGAGCAAGCAATACTACATAGAAACACAAAGAACTAACTTCTTCACACGTAATGTACAAACACAACATTACTAATATTATAACACCTGAATATCCGACAAATCTTCAATCCTTTCAAATGCACAGCTTGCATACGTACCAAGTGGACTAATTTCGGTCATTGAGTTAGTAGTTCTATTCTACATGAAAAGTGCCTAAAACAATACTAGATCTACCCTTTCAGAGCAAATTGTACAAAACAAGATACACTTACACTTTCACGTCTACTTTACAAGTTTTGCAAGGGCCCCCACAATATGGTTACACATTCTTAATCATGTTGTCTTTCATTGTGCAATCTTACTAAACAGTTTGCTTTTTCTGTTATCATTGTGTACAGCGGTGCACTTTACTCGTCAATCACAAAACATGCTCATTAAAGGCTTACCTTGGTATATTACTCTGTAGCGTATTTCAACCCATTTACAGTGTTAGAAATCTCCCCTGCTGCAAACACCACTACACACTACTCTTCAATGCTAATATACAGACAGATAGAAAAGGTACCTGGAAACAAGAATGAAAAAAAAAAGAATGTCTACATACAATCAAGTAGCTTTAGGGTGAAAACGAATAGCAAACACTGCAAAAGACACTAATATGAGAAAGTGACGCTCAAGCTCAACTAGAAAAGGGAAAGTACTAGAAAAAGAAACAACAGTAACAGATAAGAAGAGAGGAGTACAGGTTATGACACAGGAACGGAACATGGGAGCTATACATATACAATCCAACGGACCAGGTCATACATTTACCCTGCTTTCTGTAGCTCCTTCAGGTAAATAAGCGTGTTGCAAATCCTCCAGCAAATAATGATGCAGAATACTTTAGCGGATTATCCCAGCTATACAGACCAGCTTCCAAATCAAATATCGCTGACAGCGAAATTCTAAGGTTGGATGCCCAAAAGCCAAAGCAAGAGGGTTGTTGGGCACCTGAATTAATCCTCCCCTCCATGTTAGTCCTGCTCGCAGGCAGCCAGATCCATAATAATACATTTGAAGTGCGTCTTCTCACAGGCAGCCAGAATCCAAAATGCTTGTTACTCGTTTCCTTCCCGCTCGCATGCATTCAAAATAATACTGCCAGGGAATGCGTGCACAACATACAAGAGAGCTGAGTTCCGACAGGCTGATGGAGCTGACGTCATTGCGCACACAAGATGACGTCAGCAAAATGCGGAAGAATTTAAAATTAAAAAAAAAAAACAAATGCTGGGAAAATCGGAAATGAAGGGGTGCCACTCGGGAATTGTGGCACCCCATTTTTTTACCCCAAAACTCGGTATAATACGAGTAATTCGGGATGGTTGGGAGGTATAATTGGCATGCATTACATGAGTTGCATGGAAACGTTTCTATGCAGTCAAAAAGAACCTTCTTTTCTTGCTTATGCCCATAACATAACTGTCATTTCAACGACTTATGGTTTCATTGGTTTTTATTTTGTTTAAACCAATTTTTGCTCACGTTGCCTTTCTGGTATACAATTAATTTCTAAAGGCATCTCCACTAGATTCAGAGAAGTCTTGATTTCCCTTTACTCATATCTTATCAGACCCATTATTGAATATAATGCACCTTTTGGCATATATTTGTCTAAACATATCAATTTGAGAGACTTCAGAGATTCATAACTTAAACGATCAGTACTGTTTCTTCCTTAACTCCTAAATATTTCCACTACCCATTCCTTAAATTCCTAGTGACCTGAAAAATCTTAACTACCTGGAGAGAATGGCAGCCCTTTCTCTGTACCTAGTCTCTTATAGACTCCTCCTTGGAGATTTCTTTCAAACCATAAAAGATCCAGACCTGTTTAACCTTCTGTTTCTTCATAGAACTAATGGTACCTCAAATATTCTGTTAAAAGAACTAAACATTCCTCAGCAGATGAATAAGTCAAGTTGTCAAGATAAATTCATATCCCAGAGTATCCCTCACTTCTGGAACAAATTTCTAATGCATGTCAAGCAGAGTAGCAGCCTTATCACCTCTGACATCTGGTTAATATTCCACCTAACTGTCAACAATAATGTGACATTTCCCACTATCCTGGGTCAGTAGCTAAGGAGCTTCAGTTCTCACTACTGACTCCAGTGTGAGACTGACACTTAAACAGGAGTAATATTTCACAATTCTCCCATAAGAGCACAACAGGAACATGCTCTATAGTCTGGGACTGGACTGTATACTTCTCTCCACCCCAAATATAACTCCTTATTACACACTTCAGAGCAATGTGTCCCAGTTTAAGACCTCTGATACACTCGCAAATAAATTAAATCTCACAAATCCAAACACTTCTGGGAAAGCCTGACGCAGATTTTCATCTGCGTCCCTTCTCCAAAATAATATGGTAATGCTGCCACCAATCAGCTTGTCTTCGTGCCGTTCTAATGGTGTGTCCAATTATGGAAATTAAATATTAAAACAAATAGTAGCAAATGACCGTAAGCAGCCAGGCTTTCGGAGTGGCCCGGGAAATTATCAAGACAAGCACACTCAAATCACCAAAAAGGAAAGCACTGATTGACTAGCCACAATGTAATGTAATAAAAATATATAATAATGGGAAAAATTATTAAATATAAAATAGTAGTTCCCAATAAACAAACAGGACTCAATCACCAGGAAAATGAAATAAATACTGTAGGACAGAGATCAAACATTCAGAAAAACTCTAACTGATCTAGCTGATAAGTTATTTAGGAAATTATAACTAAAGAACAATGTCACTGATCTAAACTAAATTATTACAACAGAGCAAAGCCAAGCTTACAGTTCTTGGTAAGTCCTTTTTGGGTATCCACTGCACAGTACATGTAGGATCAACTGGCTTCAGCAGGCTCTTTTATAGACTAGCCTGTCAACTTTTCCAGTTCTAATTTTCATTTCATATTTTTAAATCCAACCAACAGCTGTTTTCTAAAAGTTGCTTCCTGTTTTTCAGCTTTTGACAGTAACACACAACAGGTATCAACATTCCAATGACATCATCTGCTGATCCCTTATTTGCAATATCATAGCTAGTCATGCTGGCATACAATACACAGTTCAATCTGAAATTATGTACAAAAAAGCCAGGCATGCTAGCACAAATAAGTGACTAATTTTTCTTCACACCACCTTCAAAGTAAACAGAGATAATTGGATGGGCAGCCTCAAATCCCCCCCCCCCCCCCGGTCTATCTTGTCTTGCTATCCATGAGGATAGAGGGAACTTTTGAATATTTTTTTTTTCCTTGTAATGGTCAGTTCACTAGTGAGGGAATAGAAAATGTATGTAAAAATTCTGGAGGGGATAAGATATTTGCATGTGTCATCGTACAGAATTCTCTAGTCTGGTAGAGAGAGCAAATCACACCATAGTCCATATACTAAGAGTACCTCAGCTATTCAGGACAAGACTGGAATGTCATTTTTCCAATAGAATTAATGGCCATCCTTGCCATGCCAAACAAATCCACTAATGTCTCACTCTTTGAAATGATGACAGGAAGGAGAATAGTGTTCCTGCATCTTTTGTATCCTACAGAGGATCTCTGTCTGGCACATGCCACCATCACCCATGATTATGTGACTTATCTAAGAGAGCACTTAAACATTTACAGAGAGTAATATGGAAAACTATATGCAGGCTTTTAAGACATATGAAAAAAAGGCCAGGCCCAGGAAATACCAAATGGGTAACAAGTTTTTTAACTACAGAACAGAAACGGCAAAATTAAAGAAATCCCTACCTAGTTGTGATGGACTTTTCTTAGTGATAAATAAGATCTATATTATCAGTAGCCTATTAAATATCAATGAAGGCAAAAGGCATGGGTGAAGATTTACTTAAATGGATTTTACATTAATAAACTGCAGCCCTTCCATTAACACAAAATAGTACCTACACTATAAGGTGAATGGGTAATCATGGAAAATGTAAAATCAGGCTCTGAACATCTGCCTAATGATAGTGTAGAATAATGCTACTACGTACCCAAGTTAATATCCTAGAAACATAAGTACTCTAAGTAGCCTAGCTTTTGTAATATTACTGACTGTATTAAGAAAACGTTTTTCTGAAAAGATAATTTATAATATTTCCACACAACAATTGTCTTTTATTAAAACATTCCATTGCTTTAGTATAATTTGTTTCCAGATTTAATGTCTACCCCTTCATTACCATGCCTAGCAAAATATATACCTATATTGTGTATTCTCCAAATCCTTTACTTTTTTTCCTCTATGCTTAAATCTAATCCATCCCTTATCAGAAGAAGACACAAATCCTTCATGACAACACTTATCCACACTCTTATTTTTAACTATTATAACAGTATCATCTGCATAATAAACCTCATATAATAAATATATGCGTAAACCCCATTATCATTTCAGCCCATATCCACTGACACCATTAAGCAACTACTGCAAATACTAAAACCCTGCTCCACCTCAGCTAATAGACTTCCACCACACTACCTCAAACTGGCTGCTAACTCAATTGCCTACCCAATCAGTATCCTTATAAATAGGTCTTTATCTAAATCAGAAGTACCTACCATATGGAAGCAATCTGACATTACCCTCATCCACAAAGGAGGCAACTCTTTTGAACCACCCAGTTTCCGTCCTATCTTGTCACCCATATCCAAAATTCTCGAGAGGTACCCATCAGCAGGTAATGCAATATCTATTGCAAAACAATCTACTAACCAAAACCCAACATGGCTTCTGACCCAGCCGCAGCACAACTACAGCCCTATTAGCCTTTACAGACACTGTGAACAAGGCCAGAGATGCAGGTTGCTATACAACCTCAGTTTTTCTTGATCTCTCCAAGGCCTTTGACACAGTGTCTCACCCCTTACTATTGAACACACTGTCTAACTTGGGCTTCTCAGATAACACAGTAAAATGGTTTCAGAGCTACATCAAGGATCGTAGACAAGCAGTGAAATGGTCGAATGAACTTTCACCCTTTCTCCACAACCCTACTGGAGTCCCTCAAGGCTCCATCCTTGGACTCCTACTCTTCAACATTTTCACAAACAACCTTCACACTGCCTCTCACCCTGGAACCCTCATTCAGTACGCTGATGATTCCACCATAATCTGTACTGCTTATTCACTACCAGAACTACTTTCAGAAACCCACCAGTCCTTTACTGCAGTTGAATCCTGACTAAGAAATGCCCAACTCTTACCAATGATTTCAGTATCCTTACATCTGACAACACTGTCATAGAAATAGTGCAGGAAACCAAACTTCTAGGAGTTATTGACAATAAACATTCATTCGACCCCCATATACAGCAACATATAAAGAAAACTAATCAAAAATTGGGACTCTTTTTTTTTTTTATAGAAACAGACATTTCTTTACTGGATCAACCAAAATTACCATTGCAAAAACATTTTTACTTCCCTCCCTTCTTTACGGTGCCCCTGTCTTAACTTACTTACAAACTTCTACCCTAAGCAAGATGGAACAGTGCTGCAACAAAGTTTGCCACAAACTCCAGATATGTCAAACACCACTGTAAACCACTACTTGAACTAAACTGGCTTTAACTCCCTAACCAACTTGCCTTTATTCAGCTATCCACCTTGCAAAACCTAATTTCAAGCCTACTACCTACCCTGCACTAGTCCATTTAGTCACTCCTTACACACCAAATTGATCCCTACGATCAGAAGACAAAAATCTCTTGGCTATCTCAAAACCCAATAGAAAACCATGTCATGCTCTGTATTCTTACTCTGTTTATATACTGTGGAATTCAGTACCTCTAGCTATCAGGTCTGTGCATGGCCTAACCCATTTCAAAACCTCTTTAAAAAATCATATCAAAAATACACGGCTGTGCTCCTGCATATAAAGCCTGCCTAATGCACCGCTCTTTCCTCTTCTTCCACACTAGCCTCATCCTCCTCTTCTGTCACATTTCACTCCCTCACAGTCTGCAAAGGTCTAAAGCTCACCTAACTCCATATTTGTTTCTATACCATATCCTTAAGTTACTGCTCAAGCGGTAATGTCTCTATTCTTAACTCTCTCTCACTAACTTTCTGGCTATTATTTTTCTAACTGAAACCCACATCTTATTTATTCAGGTACTGCAACAATGTCATACATTGCACTACCTACATACTATTTTTGGACACCATCTACGCATAGCCTATGTATATGGTAAGAGTGACTATTACTCTCTGTTTTAACTCTATCAAATTGTCTAGCTGTGTAATCTTGTAACATAGTTTCTTTCAACTTATTTTTATATAGCATTTCTAATGTCATTTGTATTGTATAGGATTATACTGCATTTGTTCCGTAGACCCAGTCAGACCACCCCAGTAAACAAATGTCAAATAAATAATACAGTTTCACTAAGTCCCTGTAAATCAGATTTGCCTCACAATTTTATGTCCTTCCATGATCACTGTTGCATTATTAATAACTTATGGAGTAGCTGTATGCCTGGGCAGCATACCAAAGCCTAGGCACCCCACCTAAGGCTGTACGTCTGATGTACAACCCCAACACATTGGAGGCAGTGGTACATAAAGGACATGTAGACGTAAACCTTCTAACTGAAAAGGAAAATAAATTTTTGTACTACTGATATTGTTAACCAGGGTTATCATTAGCATTACTATTATTGCTGTAGCTCAATATTGTTAATACCACTGAATATTGTGTGCATAGTGCCATTGCTACTTGATTGCATTTATTAATCCTGCCCTCATATATTGCTGTGTATTAATCTTGCTATTTTCCTGAATTATCATGTAATAGTATCTAACAAAAATACTTATAGTAGAAGGTATGAAGCCATGCCATTTAAAAGATTTGTGTCACTGCTTCAGTAGGATGCATGCAGTTAGTTTGTTGTCCTAGTAAAGAGGCCTCTGGAATGTTCAGAAGGAAATGTGCAACCCAAGACTGAAACACAGGGCCTCATCTTCCAGACATCCACACTGAGTATGTGCTCAGCACAGACCAAGAGGTGCCATCACCAACTATAAACTTCAGAGCTGGGTAAAACTGCAAACCATCCTGCTTCCTGGAAGTTAAGGTGTCAAGAGGTTAGAAATGATTGACAAACTCATAAAATGTGGAAGAAAGTAATGCCTTCAACCCTCTCCTCTCCCCAGTTCTGTTAGTCATAGAAATGTACTGTGGAGAGAGAAACAGGGCAAAGACTGGACTCTTTCAACAGCAGAAACAAAGGAATTCCATGTGCTGTTTGCTGTTAGAAGATATGTACTACAGTGGAACAAATTCAGTCAGTCAGTGTTTTCATTCATGCTTCTTGCTCCAGTCATACTTGGACTGCTGCTGGCTGCCAGCTAATAGGCTGACAGACTGTGAAAGAACTTTGCTGGTGGACTGCTGTACTGAGATACGCCCTTAGGAACCAAAGATTGGGATGCTGCATCTTGTTTTTAATCCAGGACCAGGTCAGGTCAAATCAAATCACAAAGAACTATCCATTTTGGAATGGAGGAGGGTGCAGCATGTTGTACAAGTTTCCTATCACATCTCCCAGCAACTGAAGTGGATTTTTACCTATGTAGAAGCCACTTTAGACACACAAGAAACTTTAAGTTTTTGAATTCCTAGAGAGGGAGAGAACACAATGCAGAACTATTTTCCTGGACTCAAGGATTAAGAGACTCTCTAAGCAAGGAAAACTTCCTAATGAAGGACTCATGAATACTTAAAATATTTATATCCTGGAATGGATGTAAGTAATTTGATGTTTTCCCTGACTTTCCTGCTGTATGGCAAGTTCATTTTTATTGATTTATGCCTATTCGAAATCAAGTTATTAATTTCTTTCCTATGTAATAATGCATTCTGTTTTTATACAAAATTCAACCAGGTGCATGCTAGCTGTTTTAATTTTAGCTTGATTATAACCTAGAAAAATAGGTTTTGAAAGGGGTCAAACAAGTATGGGTAATCTTATCCCCACTCACAGACAAATACATTAAGTATAATATAAGGTATTACATTTCAGTCTAATTGTTCTTGTCACACAAGGAAAACAGGATCCAGGAAGCCAGTAAACTGAGTCAATGGCAATAAAACCAGTGAAATCTAAAAAGCACTCCGGACTCAGAAATGTCAGTAAAAACTTAATCTTACAAAGCTTTTGGGATTTCTCCCTTCATCAGTGTTAAAAAAAAAAAAAATCCAAAAAACATCAGTTACTTAAATACCAAATTCAAATTTCATCACAAAACACAGCCTCCAGTCAGAGCACCAAATTAAGTTTAGTAAAATATTTAAAAAAATATTCACTACATAATTCTTAAAATTTAACATTAGAAAATGACTTCACCTGATATTCTCAGGCTATCTTCTATCCAAGTAGTAATCTGGCCCGACCCTGCTTAGCTTCTAATGTCAAACAGGATCAGGTTTATTCAAGCTAGTACAACTATCTAGGCAGATAATGACACTTAGTCTGTAAGTTATTTTAACTTGTTTTGCTTCTGCCTCAAAATTGGTTTTAAACAGCTTAATTAATACCAGGTTCATAGTCTGCCTGTGGCCATGAAATCCATTTGTATTCAATGGTTTCTAGTTTATTATTAAAATCGCCACCTTTATAGTTATTAGCCAATACATACAATACTTTTTCCGACATAAAAATTAGTACACTTTAAACAATGAACACAGGGATTAAGTATATTTCTACCTTTAATAGAAGAGCAGATGGGTAAGGAAAATTGTCTCAGATAATTGGCCAGTTTTACAGGCTTTACCTGAATTGAGAGATTATTGGTAATAAACCAATTTTACATACAGGAATAGTCAGAACCTTAAATAACATCTCTGTTACAAAGATGTTAAGGAAATCACCGCAAATAAATCCAATAGTAACAAAAAACAACTGCCACCAACCAATACCAGAACCTGGGTCCACTAAAGAAGTTGCAGAGCACAAGAAATATACAGAAGGATCCAAGGACGACCAAAGGGCTCCAGAACAAATCCGTCTTTAATGTACAAAGAATAAAAGCATAAGCGCTTTCATAGCAAAGCTACTTGTACATTAAAGACAGATTTGTTTTGGAGCCCTTTGGTCATCCTTGGATCCTTTTGTATAAATCCAATAGTAAGGTTGGTGCTTTTGCCTGTTACAACTGTATTTGATCACAAATTCATCCAAGCTGTTACAGGAAAGATGTATTACTTTAACTGCACTGCCACTTGCAGTACTAGTAACATAGTCTGTTTGGCTAAGTGTACTAGTTTTTATGTAGGAAAAGGTACCAGGAAGTTAAAAGAATGTATTATAGAACATCTATCGGACATAAGGAGAGGTGTTAGGACTCATTCCCATGCTAAGCATGTGTCCTGTTTTGGTTCTGATCATGTATTTAACTTTAGGGCTATATGTTACAAATAGACATCTCATTCTTCCCATTATGTCAGTATTGGAGGATCTGTTAGATGCAGCCTGTAGTAATGCTGATACCCAACCATCAATCCCTCCAAAGGTAAGCAAATGATATAAAATACCTCGTATTAATTGATTTTACTTTTACCTTAGATCTGATCTAACAGTAGTGTTTTTTGCCTTGCCAGATGGCAACAGATTGTCCTCAGGAGAAGGGTTGGTATTAAGGAGCAGAGAAGACAAGGTATTAGACCATTTGTTTAAGAATGTTTAAGCTTTCAGAATCTTTAATTATCAGGCATACATGTGGAAGTTTATTCTAGGTTGTATGGACAGTCTGAAAGAGTTTTCTGTCACTGTTCATGCAGTTGAGGAAACCTCTGTCAGCTTCCGAGTCCTCTCCGGAACATCTCACTGAAGAGGTGCATCGGAAGCACTAGTATAAAAGGAGACGCATGCCCCACAGGAATCACTCACAGAAGATACTGACATTAATGAAGGGGAAGGGAAGTACACCTAGATCCCCTCTTGAGGACATCACATTCGAAGAGACTTTGGAACTACTCAGACATTGAGCGTTAGTCCACTAAAGCACTTTCCCAGGAGGAGTCAGTATTCCTTTAGGCTTTCTGAGCTATCCCATCTACTTATTGGGTGGTCCCACCCACAGACAAAATGGTAGATCTCATCTGCAGATGGTTATTGAAGGAACCAGACATAGCAGAGCAAATTCCCCCCAAACCTGACAAGTTTCTAGTATCACTGAAAGATTGCCACCAGTGGAGCAAGGACCTTGCAGTGGATTCTGTGATGCTGGTAGTGATGGTGGTGGCTACCAAGAAGGAACTGGCAGAAGAAAGTTCCACTGTCCAACCACCAAACAGGGAGTCTTGTGCATTGGACAGGTTTGGTAAGTGAGTCTACCTTTCAGTGACCTTTGCCATCAGGGTGCTGAACTACCTAGCATGTCACTTCTGGTGGTTGCCCTCAGCAATTTGCTTTTGCTATACTTAACATGGTAAATTATTTCCAGGCACCGCTAAGGCACATTCAACTAGAATCTTTTCTGCAGTGGCATACTGGAAAGGGATAGACTCAATGCATATTAGAAGCAGCTGCATGGTCCTCTCTACATATTTTATAAACCATTACAAACTGGATTCCTTTTCCAAGCCCAGGACAGGCTTTGCTAGGACCATACTCCAGGGGTTCCCGGATCCATATCTTTCCTCCTCATTGGTTGGACAGGTTTTGGCAAGCTACCCTTATAGCCTAAGGGCTACTGCAGAAATGAGGATGATGAGCATATTACAGTTAAGTACATTTTTTATTTTTATTTTGCTTTATTTATTTATTTTATTTATTTTTATTTTACATTTGTTGACCGGGCTAGTCCAGCTGGATACATGTCCATTTTCAGCAGAGGCCTGGGGAGAAAAGCTCCTCGAAAGTGAGGTACAATGTTATATATAAAAACAAACAAAATTTCACAGGTGCAAGTACAATACAAAATTAAGCTATCTGATACATGAAAGATCATATAGATGTGAGTAAAGTAGAATATAAGGAAATATGTTCACTTCAAAACACATTTGATTGCAGAATCTTATAAGTATCTTTTGTTAACATAGTAGGTAGTCTGAAAGACATTTTTGGATATAGATAGAGAATCTAATCAATTTTAAGGCCTGTTATATTTATGGTTTTCATTAGGCAGTTAGTATATACAGTAATAAGACAGGTATCTTTGTGAAAAACAAAAAACTGACATGAGAGGTTAGTCTGGGTTCATACAGGTGCATAACCAATGGGATTTGAGGTAGGTTTTAAGCCTGATTTTAAATTGAGTTAGTGAAGAAAGGGAGGTCAGGTCACTGGGGAGAGAGTTCCAGGTTTTACCCACGGTATTAGAGAACAGAGAGTCCCCTGCCTTATTGTAGGTTTTGCCTACTTGTACTAGTATTTTATTAGATGAACGTAGGGTCTTAAGTTTGATGTAGGGGGTGATACTGTTGGTCTGTCTTTCCTGCTAAAAGTAAGTAAAATTAGTGCTGAGTGCAGGTTTTAGGCCCTTACATTAAATTTTCCTGTGGTGTGGTTTCTGCCCTGTTCGGCTCCCCCTAGCTCCACTCAGGCTCGCTTCACTCTCCTCCCACCCTTGAATCCTACCCACGCCAAGTATCCTCAAATTTCTACACTCACCTTGTTGTCTGGTCACTCCCACAGCCCCCTCCCACCACTATAACTTCTGCTCTCACCCTTTCACTCTTCCCACTTTGTCACCAATCTTCCCCTTTTCCCCACCCACCATGGGCTGCCTCCTCTGTGGCTTTCCTCTTTCACACTTGACTACTGTTCCTTCCCTCACAGTGCTTATTTCTAGCCACCTCACTTCCCTAATATATTTCTTTATATTTTTCCCTTTAACTCTTCCCCTCCTTTTTCCACCACACAATGCTATTCTTACTGCTATTTTCCCACTTCTGATCTCACTAGCCCTAAGCACTTCCTACCACACTGAGCAGCATATCTTCCCCCACCTTTCCCAGACCTCTTCCAAAATATAACCAAGCTCCACTGACTATTGCCCCCTCCCTTTCCTGTCTCTTCCCCCCTTTCAGTGTCATAAATTTAAACTCATGGCCTACCCCTCTTACTCTTAAGTTCAAACTCAAGTACCCCATTCCCCTTACTGACCACCCCTCACCTTTTCCATCTTGTCTTTGCTCTTCTGGTTTTGTGATATCCATCCCAATTCTGGTCCTTCCCCTCTCTCCACTCACCCTCCACCTTCATCTGCTGTCCCTCCAAAAACATCCTCAAATATCTCCAGCCTCAAACATCTATTTCTCTCTGCAATGAACATCCAAAGCCTAAACAGCAAAACATCTGAACTTCATGCATGGTTGGCCCAATACAAACCTCACATCCTGGCTGTATCAGAAATCTTGCTAAAACCTCATATCAATTCCTCTGAATTTCTCCTACCTCAATACAATATCTACAGGTCTGATAGGACACCGAAAAAAGGTGGTGGGGTGGCTATGTGTACTCTGTTTCACTGACACTAACACTTATAGACATTACCCTTCCTTAGTTTCTCCCCTGCTAAACTACTGCTCTTAGACTGCCATATCAGTAACTATAGGAAGTTTGCTATTGCCTCTGTCTATATCTCCCCAGGTAAAAACATCCCTATCCTTGAACATGTACTCTCCTGAATAAACGCATCCATCCCCTATGAAACCATCATTCTTGGAGATTTTAATATAGATTGGAACTCCCTTATTGGTGACTCACCCCAACATTTCATAAACCTGTATGGATTCTCACAACTGATCACTACCCCTACCCACTACAGTAAAAATGCTACTGGTTCCACAATTGACTGGATTTTGAGCAACTCTCCAAACAACTATTGTAACCCTTCTACCTTCCCTGACTCTATTAGTGACCATTTTCCCATCTTTATCCTAAGGCACTCCTCATCTCTGTAAGCCCCATCTCTACAGAGATTGTAGGAAACTGACTAACTTTTCCCCTGAAACCTTTAACTATAGACTCTCTGCCATCAACTGATCTTTCCTAAAAATTCTCCCGCTCAATGATGCTGTTACTAAATTTAGCCACATTTTCCTTGATGTCCTAAACTCTCTTGCCCCAACTCGCAAAATCAGAATCAAGTCTAATTTCGTACCCTAGCACTCCAAAGCTACTCATGCTTTGATGCACGAAAGAGCTGCTTTATGGAAAAATGGAAAACTCCCACCTTTCTCAGAGGTTATAAGCAATTCAGAAATTGTGTAAAAAAAAAAAAAAAAACCTTATTATTTTGGATAAACGCCAATATTTCACTAAATTTCAAAGCTATCACCCAAATGACCCCAAAAAAAGTCTGGAGTACTATCTGCTTCCTGCTCCACACTGGTTCTCCTACCATCCCTAACCCTTTCCCCTATCACTCCCTCTGAAACTGCAGACTTACTCAACAAACACTTCATAGACAGCATCTCTAAACTGTTACTCTCTGGTAACTCTGCTCATCCCAAATCTTCTGTCACCCTCACCTCCACCTAAACCTCTATGCTCCTCTGTTTCTCAGCCTTTTACCTTGCGACCTGTTTCTACTAAATATATCAAATCCCTGCTTCTTAAACTAAAACCATACTCTCCTTCCACTGATAAACTTCCCCCTGTATTTCTGAAAATTGCTGCTGACTCTATTACATATACTGTATCTATCTTATTCAACTGCTCCATTCAGGAATCTACCGTACTGGAAATATGGAAATCCATCTGTATCACTACTCTGCACAAAGGAGGCAATTCTGTTGAACCCTCTAACTATAGATCAATCGCTATTCTCTCACCGTTCTCTAAGATCCTTGAAAAATGTATACATACTCTACTACTGTCCTTATCTCATTCATGAAAATCTCCTCAGCCCCTCAGAACATGGTTTCCACCCTAAACATAGTACCTCAACCACCTTTCCATCCTTTACGCAAAAGGTTGCAGTAGCTAGGGACAACAACCTCCTCATCTCCTGTCTGTTCCTTGATCTCTCTAAAGCCTTTGACACTGTGCCTCATCCCATCCTTCTTAAAAAAAAAAAAAACCTCTCATACCTAAACCTCTCTCCTGCTCTTGGCTGGTTCCAATCCTACCTTACTGGCAAGAAAACAAGCTGTTAGATGGCAGCAGGCTTTCTCACCCTTGCTTGCTGTTCAAACAGGAGTACCCCAAGGCTCCATACTTGGACTGGTCCTTTTCAACATTGTTACCAATAACTTGCATTCATCCTGCAGTCTCTCATCTGTAATACAATATGCAGATGACTCTACTGTCTTATCTATCTCCAATACTATCTCTGAACTACACACACTAACACAGAATTCCTTTATCTCTGTTGAAAAATGGCTCAGAAATAATCAACTAATCCTTAACCCGAAGAAAACTCACTTCTCCTCTTCCTACCTCAGACACTCTCTCACCTTAAATCCAACTTTTCTGTTTCCTACCTAGATGGCACCACTATCTCCCCTGCCTCACACACCAAACCCCTTGGGGTAATAATTGATGACCGACTAAAATTTGACTTGTACATACAACAGGCCATCAAAGAAAATCCACAAAAAATGTGGACTACTTTATAGGAACAAAAAAATTCCTCACTACTGCCACTAAACGCACTCTTGTCTTCTGAATGCTTCCCCCATCCTTACCAATATCCAAACTACCTCAATGCAGAAACTGGAACAAACATACAACAAAATCGCCAGATTTATTCTAAACCAGCAACTCTTGTCGCATCACTGCCTCTCACTAAACAAACCTCAGTGGCTGGAATTTCCGCACCTTCTCTTACAGTCGCAACTCCACGCTACCTTTTCCATACTCAAGACCCCTTTGCCTGCCCTGCTCTCGTCTTCTATGTTACTCTCTAACCCCCCCCACCACCACCGGCCTCTCTCTAGTGCTGATCAACATCATCTCTCAGTTTCTAAACCCAAAAGGAATATTGGCAAACTACTTTACAAACACTGTCTCACTAAATTGGAACAAACTCCCTTTCCATATTGGATCCAACCTTTCCTTTCCTTTTCCTGTTTTAAAAAGGAGCTTAAATCCCACTTACTAAACTTCAAGTTATGCCGGTACCTTGACCACACGTAGTCCTAGTCTGTCTTACTGTACAACTGTTGCATCTCCTAACTTTCTTTCTCTGTTGTAACTTCTGCTTAGACTAACCTCCTAAACCCTCAGCTGTACTTCTCTCCCCCCCTCCCATTCTCCACACTATTCCCCCCCCCACTTCCTATCAATGTCTGTACATTTTCCTTCTTTTGAACAATTATCTTTTTGTTTTTACTGTTATATGTAGTAAATTTAGACAACTGCTATCAGTGCAACCCTTAATGTTCATAATTTTTTCTTTTGTTTTTCTCTTTATAATTAATTTTGTATTTGCATTATTTTAATAGTTTTTGTCCAGTATGTTTATCTTTGCTTATACTTACTGGGGCTCTTTCCCCTTGGGTCTCCACTGAAAATAGGTTGCTTACTATCAGTGCAATGCAAATAGTTAACCTTTTCATTTTTACAATAATTGTATATTGTGAATGGTTAATATTTGTATATTGTCACTTTATCTTTACTTATGTTTGCTGGGGCTTTCCCCCTTGGGTCTCCACTGAAAATGAGTTTGTTTGCAAACTCAGTTGGATTAACCCGGTTAACAAATGTGAAATAAATAAAAAATAAGTAATACATATTAACAATTACACCTTCATTACTAGTTAGAGTTCATTCATTTGAAATAAAGGCAGCTATTACTGTATAAAAGATACTTATATATTAGATATTCTATATTGAGCATTTGAAGAGGTGTGTAAGTGGGCTTATCAAACAGATAATAGATCATGTGATTACTGCTTAGAAATTCAACAAAATGGAGGTAAGGGACAGAAGTAGATGGGGCAGAAAATGTTAACGTAGTAAAGAGATGGAGTATACATCAAATTCATAAATTATTTATGTGCCTATCATAAGGTTATATTAGAAGTACAGAGGTGGGGGATGAGCAATGTCGGAAAACAATGTTTGTGGCTGGTGGATGCTAGTAAAACCGTTCATGTGTTCGTGAAGATATGTTGTAGGGCATAGGATTCTGAATTAAGAGAACTGTTTTGATTATATGGCTAGCGGAAGATAACACTGGCATTTATTTTGGAAGTAACCGCTACCCCAAAACAAAACACGTGCAACACATAGCTCACAAAGCCAGTGTGCCGAACAGTCACAGCCCTTAAGGCTAAACAACACACCTGATACACTTGTAATAGGTGACTCTATCGTCAGGCACACTGACGTCCCGCTCACTAGACTGAACAAGGAGAAGGTCACGGTGAGCTGCCTGTCGGGCGCTAGGATCCGCCACATAACACAAGCACTCAGGTCACTGCAAGGCAAGTACAAATATGAGTCAGTCATTGTCCATGCTGGTGTGACTGACCTGAGATGTACCTCCCTGGACTACATGAAAAGGGACATAGAGAAGCTCTCTGAGCATGTAGCCCAGGCTGGTATGACCCTGACCTTGAGTAGCATCTTACCGTCACCAAGAATGATGCCACAATATGAAGACAAGATGATCAATTTCAACAATTGGCTTAAGCATTGGTGTCATTCAAAGGGGATCCAATGCCTGTCAGCCTGAGATGACATGCTCGACAAGCCATGATGCTTCGCTAGGGACGGCTTGCACCTATCACCCCTGGGCTTTCGGATATTGGCAAAGGCTCTTGCTACCCCCATAGTGCCTTTTTTAGGCAAGGCTCAAAATAGGTTTCACAAGGGATAAGAAACTGAGTAGTGCTACTCAACGCCAGAAGTCTAAACCTCAAGATGCACACACTCGAAACTCTCCTTAGCATGGAGAACATCGATATCTGTGCAGTAACAGAAACCTGGTTCAAGGCTCCCGAGAGCACGCCAGCACTACCAGGTTATACCTCATACCATGCTTTTCGGCCCCAAAACTTGGACCGAACCACAAAAGGAGGGGGAGTATCAATATTTGTCAAAGATACCCACACCTCCAGGTTGGTGGCACAGCACGAAGCATCAGAGACTATCCATGTGCAACTAACAGTGGGTAAAACTGCCTTCCAGTTTATAGCCTGCTACAGACCACCCTCCCAAACCCAGGAACCCCACTCGGCCTTCCTGAGAACACTGGAAAATATGAAGGTCTCTCCAAACACCATTATATTGGGCGACTTCAACTACCCAAAAATAGACTGGGGAGCATTACTCTAGCTCCAACACCCTAGCCCAAAGGTTCCTAGAATTTATAAACTCAAATGCTATGGAACAACTTGTTACCACTCCCACAAGAGGGGAAAACATACTGGACCTGATCATCACCAACATGGGGACTCTATGCTCCAGACCAGAAGTGTATCCCTCACTGGTAAGATCAGACCATAAACTAATCTCACTGGATATTCACATCCCGACCCCACCCCCTGCCCAGAAAACCACAGTGAAAAACTTCTCTAAAGCAAATTTCACACTTCTCAAAACCAAGGTGGAATCCTTCAAAGCCCCCGGGCTTGTGGAAAATATGGCCCAGACCGCAGAATCCTTTATAAATGCATTCTATGAACACCTTCAGGAATGCATGGATCATGCAATCCCAAATAAAACCAAGACCCAATCCTCCAAAGGCAGACATCTTGTCTGGTGGACCCCAGCCATAAACAAACTATACAATAGGAGGAGGAAGCTACTACATAATAGAGCAAAATCCCAAAAAGGGAAGGCATCTCTGATCAGTATTAGCAAAAAACTACGGGCACTCATAAAATCATCTAAGGCCAGCGTCGAGAGAAAAATTGCACAGGACACTAAGGATAATCACAAGGCTTTCTTTAGTTATGTTAGGAACCTGGGTGGGAATTCCAGATATTCTCAGAATTAGTCCAAAATGACAAAAAATACACCGAACCCACAGACATTGCCAACATCCTAGCTGACAGGTTCAGCGCAAACCCCTCCCCCTCTCTCCCCACCAAAAGGGCAAATATCTATCCCAGCAGAGTGCTGCCCCCTGACATCTCAGATGCTCAGGTAAGAGCCGCCCTGTCCAAAGCAAAAAACACAGCATCAATGGAACCAGACGATGTCCCAGGCTGCGTCCTACATGAACTCCAAGAAGAGCTAAACCCAAACATAAAACTACTGTTCAATCTCAGCCTTTACTACAGGTTATGTACCCAAAGAGTGGCGTACAGCAACAGTGGTCCCTCTCCACAAAGGTGGTGCCTCAACTGATCCTGGAAACTATCGCCCCATAAGCCTGACTAGCTTGGTCTGCAAAGCTATGGAAAGGATCCTCATGGACCTCATAAATAAAGATATTGGGGACCTACAGACACTGGATCCTACCCAGTTTGGCTTTGTTAAGGGCAGATCCTGCCTCTTAAACCTGGTCGATTTCTTTGAAACAGTCACCAAGGCCATTGACGAGGGGAAGGTGGTCCACACAGCCTACCTGGACCTCGCAAAAGCCTTCAATACAATACCCCACTCGGGCATTATAGATAAGTTCACCAGCTTAAATATAAACCCCTATGTCACTAGATGGGTTGCAAACTGGCTCAAGGACAGAACCCACATGGTTAGAATTGCTGGAGCCATGTCAGACTCCAAACCAGTTACAAGTGGCATCCCACAAGGCTCAGTCGTGGGACCTCTGTTGTTTGGTATATATTTCTCAGAGGTACAGGCCAACACGGAAGGACTGTGGCTGACCAAGTTCGCAGATGACTGCAAACTAGGTGCCATAATTGACTCTCCAGCCGACGCAAGCATCCTCCAATAGGGCCTCATAGAAACAGACAACTGGTGCCAGAGCCATGGCCTTAAGCTAAATACCAAAAAGTGTATAGTCATCCCCTTTGGCAAAAACAAAGTGCCCACAAATTACCACATAGGTGGTAATCCATTAAGTACGGAAGAAGTAATTTGGGACCTGGGAACCCAAGTTGATAGCAATCTCTCATTTGACAACCACGTGGCCAAAGTGGTTAGAAAAACATTTTATATAGCCCATCTAATCATGAAGGGATTCACATCTAGATCAGGGGAGGTCATCGTGCCTCTTTACTCATCCCTCATCAGGCCCATAATTGAGTACAATGCCCCTTTTGGGATGTACCTTACCAGACACCTGCAGCAACTGGAAAGACCCCAAAAGTATCTCACCAAGAGGATCAAAGGGCTCAAACAGATGCCATATGCTGCCCGGTTAAAGAAACTCCAGCTCTACTCAGTAGCATACCGCCTGCTCAGAGGCGATCTGTGGCTGATGTATAAAGCCATGTCCAACCCGGAATTAATGGACATGCTGCACCTCAGAAAATCCAAATCTCATCGACCTACATACTCGAGAGACTTGAACCTCAGCACTGAAATAAATAGGACATGCTGGAGGGACAGATTTATAACCCAGAGGCTCCCTTCACTCTGGAATAAAATCCCAGTCCAGGTTAGGCAGAGTCCCTCATTGACTCTCTTCAAGAGGAATCTTGATGAGTGGATGGGGGATCGTAGGTTTACCCCGGGTATCACTTCTGTGTCACTGTTAGACAGAGGCACAGTATAGTAACCTCGAAAAAGGGCATAGCAAAATTAATTTAAAATGGGTGGCGAAAGCCAAGCACACTCTGACTAGGCCTATAAATGCCCTAGGGCAGATGGCCTAGTTATGAACCTATGAACCTAAGTATACCAGAGCAGATCCATTGATTTGATAAGTGAGGTTTTAGCTGTGTTTTAAATGAGCTTTTTAAAGAATTTCTATACTGCACATTGTGTACAAGTGATAAAAGGGTTAGATATGACTTTAAAGTTTTTAAGGAATTTTATTAGTTAAACCCATTGGCGCCAAAATTAGTTTATATTTAAACAGTTTTTTGCAATTGATTAGTATTCTGATGAAGTCCACATTGTGAGTGGATGAAAGCGCTAAATCGTTTTTTTTTTTTACAATAAAGTGATTTGTAGTGTACTGGGTCGCCTACTTGGAATTTATTGGGAATCTCCTGTGCTCGATTTCCAGCGTTTGTGTATTTGTACATTTTTTATTCTGTGTTTTAAATGAGTTTGCATTCTGACTTGATTTTGTCTGTAGTGAGATGTGGTTTCATAGTTCAGTTCTTGAATATAGAGTCACCTGCGGTATTGCATGATTTGGTTGTAGTGATTTTTCTGTAGGATGTAAAATTCTATTTGAGGCTGGAGATATTTAAGGATGTTTTTGGAGTGAAAGCAGATGAAGGTGGAGGGTATATTGTTGTACTTGGTCAAGGGCTGTGCAATTTTCTGGCTTATAGAGAACTCTGGTGTTGTAGTTAGCTGAGAAAAGAACAAGGTAATGTGGTAATTCTAACCAGTTTAATTCTGTGAGGGCTAGCCACTGGTCTGTTCTATTGTTATAGTTTACTGTAAATTAGGCTAGTTTGTAATAACTAGTTTACTATTGAATTTGCAAAACTGCATTGGTCGACCAGTCACAATGTTGACCCAAAATGCTGAATTTGTACAGTCAAAATGGCAGCCAAGTCGAAACTGAATACATTGACACTTGTAGTTAGATGTATTTGACATAGCAGGAGGTCATGTTAGTCACCCATGCTATGCAGTTTAACGTACTTACATTCCTCAGTGAACAGTACTTGTATTTTACTATTTTGCAGGGGGCAAGCCCCCCTGCACATCCCATGTGGGGGGCTGTGCCACCCCCCCCCATGCCCCCTACAAATTATATATACCAACTCCGAGATCGCACTACAGTGAGGAAATGGGTTAATTCCCTGTTCCTCACTGAACCGCAATCTCTGTTCACAATGCCAAATTGAGATACTCGAACTCCAATACTCATTCTCTATAGTGTAGTTGATGTTTTCTGGTTCTGCATTCTGCCCATTGGAAAAGCACCTTTCAAACACATGCTGTTCGGCTGCAGGCACCTCACAATTTCAATAGTAAACTGTGATAACTTATGTTTGTTTCCTAAGTGTTATGATGCTGCATTTATGGCATTACAGATGAGATCATTAACACAATACTATGTGTATATTTTTGCATTTCTTATTACGACTTTGGCTTTCAGTTCTCTCTCAATCCAGAGAGCAGGCTTATGGCTCGAATCCTCCGTTGCCCTATGGAGCTCTTCTGGCCCTTGTCCGTTACATTCTTTTCCATCAGGAAAGCTAACCCTTCAAAATTTCAAAGGCAGTCCATATCGTGGACTCCCCATCTGCTTTGGAGTCTTCTCCAGAGCGTCTCATTGAAGATGGTTACTGGAAACCTTCTTACAAAAGGAGGCATGTGGACTTACCCACAGGAGTCTCTCACAGAAGATGCTGAATTTGATGAAAGGGAGGGGCACCCCAGATCCTCCTTTGAGGCTGTCTCCTTTTTAGAAATTCTTGTACTTTGCAGGCAGAAAGAGAGGTGGTCCACCGATGCCCTCTCCCAAGAGGAATCCATGTTCCTCGATGTTTTTGGAGTTGACCTATCTACCTCTTGGGTGGTTTCTTCCACTGACAAATTAGTTAACCTGGTTTTGAGGCTGGCATGGAAGGAACTGGATCTAGTTCAGCCCATCCTCTGAAAGCCTGACAAAGTTTTTGTCCCCCCAAAGACCATCCTTTTTGGCAAGGATCCTGAGGTGGATTCCATGGTGGTAGCAGTAGTACCAAGAAGAGCTCACTAAGTAGAGCTCCACTGTCCATCCCCCTAAAAGGAAATCCAGGGTGTTCTACAGGTTTAGTAATTGGGTTTGCACTTTAGCAACCTTTGCTGTCAGGATGCTGAATTATCTATTACATGCGGCATGTTTTCTCTGGGTCCTTATCTGCAGAGAAGAAAGCAGGCAATTTGTCGGTGGCGTGATACATCAGCAAGCAAAGGTGAACATGTTCTTATCCATTGTGTCGAGAGGTCATGAGGGTTTGGCAGTAGGTGATGTGTACCCACCACTTTCCAGTAGCATCATACTTACTGGAGAAGTTCAGTGTTCTAGCAGACCTATTCTTTTACCTTATGAGTGGTCCCTCAACCCTGCTGTGGCAGAAAAGATCTTCAGCTGCTGGGGCTGACCGTGCTGTGATCAATTTGCCTCCCCCTCCAACACCCAAGTGCACAGGTGTTTTACTCTGATCCCACAAGAGATGCTATAGTCCACTGTTGGCTCCTCAGTCTTAGGTTTATGCTTATTCTCGCATTCCTCTCATCCCGAAGTGTCTACCGAAAGATGTGTAGAGAAAGGCTGCAGTGATCCTCGTTGTTCTCTTTTGGTCTTGAAAGGTGTGGTTTCACTTCTGGCCTCGATTCACCCTCCATGAGTGCTGGGCCTTCTTCCAGAATGCCTCACTTGGACATTGAAACTCTCAAGCTGACTGCATGGTTTCTCTTTTTTGATGGTGGTCAGATAGTCCAGGCTTTCATCTCAAGTAATGCATATTTTGAATTCCTCACAGAAATCCTTGCCAGGAAAGTTTACAAGAGTAAATGGAAGATATTTTCGATTTGCACTTCAAGAAGAAATATAGACCCATTTTCAGCTCACTCTCTGGCAATTTTAGGCTTTCTGGCTGGTCTTTTTCATAGTGGCTCTAATTACTGTACTATCAAAGTCCAGTTGGCAGCAGTCTCCAGCTTTCGTACTCTTCCATTGCTTTGCTGAAATTGTCAAAGGCCTTCTTAAGTTGCACCTTTTTGCTCTAACTGCATCTTGTAAGGAGTGTTCAGTATTCATTGAATCCTCATCTTGTGGGGGCGGTGCCGCCCCCCCCCCCCGTTTATTATATATACCATCTCCGAGATCAAACAGTGGGGAAAGGGCAGATTTCCTTATAGCTAAGTTACCCGTAAGTAACAGTACATTGCGCTTCCTTAATGTTGGCCAACCATCATCGTTCAATGAAAATTCGATGATACGGCCTTTTGATTAAAGGATGGTTTGAAGTTTAGTGTTCGATGACTAAACATAGACCCGATGAATTCTGTCTTAGGCTACCATTTCCTGTTAGAACGTGACTGTCAAGGCAGAACTGAGAGAGGAAATAAGGTCAGTGAAATACAGAAGGTAAAAAAAAAAAAGGAGCTGGTCTGTATGTGTGAGTGGAGTTAACATTAAGTGACATGGAGGTAATGGGGTGGGGGAGGTCGGCTCAGCTGCTCAGGCATTATAGAGTTCCTTTTGTATTTTTGTGAAAAAAAATGACAACTACCAAATAGAACCCAAAAGTGGAAAGAAGGTGAGTATGAATATTATGTGGTAGTGCAACTTAATGTATTGTTGTAGGCAGAAGTGTGTTATGTGATAGCCAAAAACATCTGGACTTGTATTACCATTTGTCATATATAGAAATGTGGAGCTTAACTAATATAGTGAGTTTTTATTACTAGGAGTTTTTCTTGAAAACTGTATGCAGAGTTTAATTCACTTGTATTATCTTTTACTTCAGACTGAGGCAGCTTGCTTTGGGAATATATATTTGATGCTGAGTGATGAAGGTGTATAACTGTATATTGTTGATTTTTCCAGCAGTGTCATAATGCATTGTGTCAGAAGAGTTAGTTGGACATACAGTTAGTATAGTGTGTTTAGTTTATTGTAACATGCAGCTGAACTCACAAAAGGTTTAGGGGAGTGCTGCTGTTTTTAATACAGAACGAGTTTTTCTCCAAATGTCTGAGTTCGCTTAATTGAAGGTACTGTTAGCTGTCTGTTTAAAGAAAAGTGGAACCTGTCACTGGGACACATTTGTAGGTTTACATGGATCATTATAGAATATTTGCAGGTAAACTTCAGCTGGTGACTGCAGCCTTACTTCAGCAAAGATCCATTCCATGTTTTGGGGGACAGAGGGGTAGAGTGATGGGACAAAAATGATACTAGGAAGACTAGTGGTGCTTTCTTTTGTAGGTTGCTACCAGCCTGTTACTTAGTCTTTGTATAAGGTTATAGGGGGATGCTCTCTTCCATAAAGCAACATTGGATGAAATATGTGTCTTTACTGTTTTAGTTTATTCCTGAGTCATTTCTTGTCCATGCTGCATACTTAGCTGCTGATTATCTTTAGACACTCGAGTTCAGTGTGCCTGGAGTGGGTAATTTGTGAGTTTTCAAAACTAGGTATCTAATTTGAGATATATCTCTGTTTCTGAGGAGGTGTAAAGAGTTGTCATCTTCTGCTTGCTGTTTCAGCAAGTGACTGTTTCTAAAGAGAAACCTCTCATCTCATCAGCTCTTTTTGAATTGACCTGCCCTTCTCCCTAGTACAAAATTAACCCCTTGTCCATGCTGCTACTGGAGCATGTTCATGAGGATGTTGGGGTTGAGAAAGGATTTGTTAGTTGTAATTATATTAGAAAGTCTGGTGAAGTGCAGGCCCTTCCTTGTAAGGTCTGACAACCAGTGAGCATATCTGAATAAGCAGAGGGAAGTGCGTTATTGTTACATACAAGTTAATGGTAAAAGTTCTGCTTTTTGCATTAGTAACATTGGAATGAGTAGCAGTAGTCTATTATTTGCATATAACATTTACAGTCAAGTCTTGCTTTTTCATGCAGTAAGTTTGTTTTTCTGATCTGTGCTCTCATTCCTATTGAACTACTAGCCCTTTAGCTGAATTTCTTCAGATTTTGATCACGAACACTGGTGGTTATACTTAAAGTTGTATGAAAACTCATAAAACTGGAAACTGGGTATTTAAAAAAATTACCCCCATTTCTCACTGTAAATTGTATTGCAGAAAAGATCCAGTGCAGTGTTCCTTCATTTACCTGCAAGGTGATAGAGTTAAAGATGCTTAACATTTTAACCATAAAAAAGAGGAGAGAGGCAATTTGACAGCCGTATGTGAGAGACTTCAGGCAAATTATGAACCAAAGAATAATTTTGTGTACATAAGGCATTTATTTCACTAGCTGGATTCAGTTCCTTTGGGAACACATGATGTTGGCCTTCATGAAGTTTTAGTTGCACTGTCATCTCAGTCTCCTCTGTTCCTACAGCAGCTCAGGAAAAAACCTTATTAGTCTTTAGTTCAGTTTCTCCTCCAGGCCCATTTTCTGCACTGGTAGTATTGGAATTGATACTGTAGCCTTTGCCAGTGCTATAGATGCCAGATACCATTTCTTTTATGCTGATGTCCTCTAGTTTAGTGGATTCAGCCCCAGGGACCAGTAGAGTTGAAGGGTCTCGCTCTGAACTCTTGGAGCCTGCTCCAGTTCCAGTTTTGTTGAGGCAGTTATTGACCTCAGTCCTTCAGTGCTACAACGTTTCATGATGATTTTGGTATCTGAGTCTTTGGTACAAATGGTCAGCTCCAGAATACATCCTTTGATGCAGCTGATGCCAATAGTTGACCCTGTGGGTTCTGTCCAGTTTGCAACCCCATCTTGTGATGTATGCCTTATGATTGTCTTTGAGTCTTTAGCTGTCTTACCTTTTAAGGATTTTGCTGTATCTTGTAGTAGCTTCCTCCTTTTGCCTTTGGTACTAAGAGTCTTTGCTTATCCATGCAGTCCATTCAGCGGCTTGAGTACTGTTTTCCACCAGCTCGGGGCCTTAAAGGAGACCACACTAGTCTTTAGAAGTGTGAAGTCGGCTTTTGAGAAGTTCTTTACTGTGGTCTTTTTATTTCAGGTGGGGTGGGATGAGGACCTCCAGCGAGATTAGTTTGTGATCTGATCTCACCAGTGAGGGGTATACTTCCGGTGTTGAACATTGTGCTCCCATGTTCGTGATGATGAGATCAAGTATGTTATCTCCTCTTGTGGGGATGGTGACTAGTTGTTCCATGGCATTTGAGTTTATGAATTCCAGGAACTTTTGGGCTAGGGTGTTTGGGCTTGAGTAGTGTTCCCAGTCTATATTAGGGTAATTGAAGTCCCAAATACCATGGGAGATCCTTCAGTGCAGAGGAGATCTGAGATTACTTTTTTGCAAGAGGAATTACAGGCTTCATCGGTTTCACTCAAGGGCACTGCTGCAACTGGAGTCTTTAGCTGCACATCAGCCATGTTCCCACAAGACAGAGCATCTCACAGGCCCAGATTGATGAAATCTCAGGCACTTTTTTCTCAGGAGAGTTCTGATGTCTCTCCTTTGACCCCATCAAGGAAGAGGAGGTTCAAGAGGAAGCACCTAAACTCTCCTTCAAAGTCTCCTTCACCAGACACAGATCACAAAAGAGAAGGTTTTACATAAGTCCCTTACAGAAGTCACATACGTTGGTTTAATTTCTCCATTTCTTCTGGGTTTCTAACATTTGATGGGAAAGGACCTCCATATCTAAGTCAGTGTGATTAAAATTATGGAAAGTATGGAAGGAGCCAAATATGTCTATTCCTTCTCACTCAGAAGCCAGATAGTGTAATGGGCCACCAAAGATGGCATTGAAGCAAAGGATCACTTGCAGATTCCGTAGTGGTATCTGCTGCCTCCAAGCATGAGGTATCAGATTTCTCGGATGTTAGATACACTTGGGAAGTCCATATATGCATCCATCAAATTTTCAAAGTATTGATCTGGCTAATATGATTTGATTTCAGGGAGATTTGGCCGTGAAAATGTCCGATCGTCTGAAACAGTTACCTGTAGGTTGTCTGAGATCACAGTCTGAGACCCAATTGATAACTAGTCATGTGACTGATTCATAATGTAATGCATGGAACAGGTAGAGCAGCAGCTGTGGGCGTTGCAGTTTGGTGGTATTGACTGCATCTCATTGACTTTGCGGACCACTTCAAGGCAAGATTTGCTAGTGCTCTCTTTGTCGGAACTTCCTTGTTTGGGCAGAAGATGAAAGATGAACTGTTTTAGTGCGAGTAAAATTGCAAAACTGTCACTGCTGGGGTGACTGTTTTGATTTCCCATCACTCTCTTTCAAATGAAACCAAAAAGGGTGTCAAAAACATATGGTTATGAAAATTCCAATTTCCTCAGTACAGGCATCAGTACGACAGAGGATCCGGCTGTAGGGGGACCTTCTTGTCTAACCACTGCTCTAGGCAGAGATAGCATGCAGCAGCAGGGATTCAGGGAGTCCTTTCAAGGATCTTGTTGGTATGAACCTTGAAAGGTTGCCCAATGTCCTACTCTGAAGGCAGTCAGGACATCTTTCCCTGTATCTGCCTACATTGATAGCCATCAAACAGTGCAAGCAGATAAGGGAAATTTATATCCCGAGGCTACACTATACCATTTTTAACAATCTGCAGACATTTGCATTCACACCCACTCTCCGAGGAGAGTCGGTCCGGTAGGAGGTAGAAAACTTTCTTCAAGAAAGAGCCTGCCAAGATTTCCCATCAGACCAGAAATTGTCTGGATTTTACTCTTGATTTTTCTTGGTGCTCAAAAAGATTTGGGACCTCGGGCCAGTCTTTAGCGTAAGCTGATTGAATCAATATGTGAAAGGAGGAGATATTCTGGATGGTCACAGTGCAGTCCATCCTACCTTTCTTGCAGTTAAGAGACCAGCACATCAAAAAAACTAAACCATTCCTGCCCTTTCAGGTGAGAGAGTGTCATTACCAATTTTGAGTCCTGCCTTTCAGATTTATCACAGCCCTCTGGGTGTTCACCAAATGCATAGCTTCAGTCGCAGTGGACATACAATTACTAGGAGTGAAGATTTTTCCTCACCTTGATGACTGGCTCACAGTAGCACCGACTATGAAAAAACTTTTCTCAGCAAGAGAGTACTTGCTCTAGCTGTCTGTCTTTGGGGTCTTGGTTAATGCGGCAGAATCCCTGCTGGATCCATCACAATATCTGACATTCATTTGCTTCTAGTTGGAGACTGGTATCCAGAAGGCAAAATTGCCACCAGACAGGATCTCATCCTTTGTTCAGGAAGTCATAAGTCTTTAAGAAAAACCCAAACTGCACTGTGGCTGCAGTAATCAAGATGCTGGGCCTGATGGCTGCCTTGGTTCAAACTGTACCATATACCAGAGTCAACATGAAGGCATTACAGTGGATAATCAGGAACCAAGCAACCTAGCCAATGAAACATGCAATCAAGCTTGAAAGAGTTGCATCAAGTATCTAGTATGGCGGGCAAATCCACAGAATGTCCATAGGAACACAGTTTTTGTCCAACTCCAGCTGTTACGGTAATGATGGATGAGGATGGTCCATAGTACATGAACATCTCAAGAGACCAAAGCACAGATCAGTATTCTGAATCTAAGAGCAGTCCTGTAACATTGGAGGCATTTCAGGACTGGCTTCCTGAGGGTGTCATATCCATCCACCCTGACAACTGTATGGTGCATAAACATGCAGAGTAGATCTCAATGTTACTCCCTTTGCAGAGAATCCATAAAAGTGTGGGAGTGGGGTCTAACATGGCCTCGTTTTCTTACAGCAATATGCATACTAGTGATCTCCACTGTGATTGCAAACATATATTACTCCCTCATAAATGCTGTCTCAGTGATACAGCAACCTGACCCTTTGGAGATTTCTTCACTACACTTTAACACCAGATGTGATATTTTTTTTCACCATCATTCCCCAAGAGATGTATTTTCACTCATTTGGCCTCCAGGTTGCCTCTATACTCCCTCCCCCCATTTTCACAACCAGATTTATCCAGAAAACTAAGATGTGCAGTACAAAGCTCATACTCATACCCCATTCTGGCAACACCATCCATGGTTCCTCCCTTGCTGTGGCCTTACCACAAGAAAGCACCTCTTCTCCTTCTACAGCATTCTCATTTGCTCTCTCAGCTGTCCAGGTGGCTGGCCTTATCCAAGTCATTTGATTCTTGCACTTGGCTGCATGTTCTTTCCACTTCCAGTGATGGGCAGGAACCACTCACTCCCTGTTGAGGTGATCAGTCTGCTGATAGCTACTTTCCAAAAATCTTGGACAAGGAAAATTTACAAAGGCAGATGGAAAAGCTTTTACATTTGGTCCCACCCCCCTTTCAGCTTTTCAGTCATATTCAAAAAAGGAGATAGTTATTCTTCAGTCAAAGCTTATTTGGCAGCTGTATTTTCCTTTTAATCCAGGATTTTCTTCTTCTGTTGTGTCTTGTAAAGTATGCAGAGCATTTTTAAAGAATTTCTTTTCCTTACCACCATTGCTTTGCCGTGCTTCACCTTGGGATCTTAGTTTTGTGTTGGAGAGATTGACAAAACCTCCATTTGAGTCTGTGAATTCTGAAACTATTAATCACTGACTTAGAAGATTATCTTTCTGATATCCATTACTTCTGCAAAAAGGTCTTAGAATTTTTATGCTCAGTTTTCTGAATGTCCTTACATGGGTTTTCCATCAGGACAGAGTCACCAGTACTTAGAACATGCAGTGCATAATAACTCAAGTTTCTGTTGTGCCTGCTTTAGTATACTAGGCCAAACAAATAACACTGGAATATTAATATGTTATTGCCTGAAGTTTATTAGCACATAGCAATAGTTTGGAGGGGCAAAATATAAACTGAACAGAAAACAAAAGTTTTATTTACCTTTGGTAATAAACAATTGCTTATGACCTACATATGCTTCTCTGATCATTATTCTGTATCAAAATAGACTGATCATGTTCAAGATTTAACAGTCCCTTCAGTAATATCAGTATTATAATGGCTGTTTTCACTGAAACAGAGACAGTACAACTTTAAGGGAGTGGGATAAAATTAAAATGGAATTTAAAACTAGGGTGGAAATAAAAGAAAGGGAAATATGGTTAGGAATAGGATATATGCTCCACACCAGTGGTCACCCCCTCATTGGTCAGGTCTGATCATAAGCTAATCACCCTTGAGATCCACATCCCACCCCCCAGTAAGGAAACCTCCGTAAAAAAACTTCTCCAAAGCCACCTTCATGCTACTGAAGTCAGAATTGACAAACTTCATGACACCCATGCAGACGGGAGCTGAAAGTTCAACTCCCGAATCCTACACTAAGGCACTGTATGAGAACTTCCACTCGTGCCATCCCAAATAGAACTAAGACACCCTCCTCCAAAAAAAGGAAGCCAATCTGGTGGTCCCCTGCCATAAACA
The DNA here is from genome assembly GCF_019279795.1 of Protopterus annectens. Lineage (NCBI taxonomy): Eukaryota > Metazoa > Chordata > Ceratodontiformes > Protopteridae > Protopterus > Protopterus annectens. The sequence continues at coordinate 1,200,911,416 of NC_056735.1, forward strand.
AACTATACAACAGACGGAAGAAACTGTTGCAGAAAAGAGGAAAATCCCAGCTCCTTTACCAGCCTCACTAAGAAGGTGAGATCCCTCATAAAATCCTCCAAAGCTAGTTACGAAAATAAAATTGCTAACAGGAGAGGAGATAAAAATGGTGTTGTATAACCAATCTACAGGAAACTCCCCATGGTTAGATGGTATTCCTGTGGAAGTTTGGAAGGCAGGAGGGGAAAAAACTAATGAAGATCTGGAGGGCTTTGTTTGACAGTATTTTAAGAGGCGGAGAACTGCCAACATCCTGGAAGAAAGCAGTTGTAGCTTTACTTACCTAAAGAGGGTAAAGATCCATCAGATCCAGCTTCATACAGGCTCATTTCAATAATAAGTCATGATTATAAAGTGTTTCTCTATAATGGCTAAAAGAATGGCAAAAATGATACCAAAATTGATAGAGATGGATCAGTGTGGTTTTGTGGAGGGGAGGCAAACATGGGACAACATAAACAGAACAGTGATGATCCAGAGGGAAGCAGAATGTACGAAAATACCACTGTTGCTGGCGGGTCTTGATGCAGAGAAAGCATTTGACAGAGTAAGCTGTGATTTTATGAGCAGAGCAATGGAAGCATTTGCATTCCCTGATAAAAATTTAACTGTCTAACCCAATATGTTAGTAGAAAATAGGGGACGGTGTCACAAAAGCATACGAGATGGTATTCCTCAGAAAGAGCCAGGAATGTCCAAAAATGTGTTGACTAAGCAATACTCTCCAGTAACAATCCACGTTTAAACAGGCAATAGTTTATTTGAAAGCAAATCACGTTCAAGGCAAATCACGTAAAACACTCCAGGCGTTTTTCGTTCGGAACTATGTCCGAACTTCATCAGACAAACACTGGTACTGAAAAAAACTTGATTTAAATAGTACATAAATTATCACACCATTTATAAATAAATCAATTAAGACCACTTAATGCCCAAATTAGAACAATGAAATTAATTAAAAATGCTTGAAAGTAGTAGTTTAAAACAAGTCTGACGAATTGTACCTGTCCAACACATTGCAACGAAGCAAATGTCATTGCGTTAAACTAGAAGAATCAGTTATAAAAATAACACATAGGTATATTAATAGTTCCAACTGTGTTTGTAATTAAAATTTAAGCACATATGCTCCCTTTGGAAACATAATCATAACGAAATTATGGAGGACAAGTTGGAAAAACGCTGAATACTAGTTCAGATGTACACACATAAGAAGACTTTCAGTTTGTCAAACAAATAAAACTCACTGTATTCTCTTATTTAAAAATGGTAAAAATGAAAAAAATGAATACAGTAAAAAAATGAAAAAAATGAAATTTTCACTTAATTACAGCATACTTGCAGACAATGTGTAAATGTAGATGTAATTCCATCTATCTTAAGTTGTGTAGAAATACAAATCAACAAGTATGCTGCATTATTACCAATATATTTGAACTTTGAAAGTGACCTTTGATAAACTTTGTAATCTAACCATGTATTTTAATATCTACATACATTTGTATTGGTAAAAATTCATATTTCCTACCTATGTTTGAAGTAAGTGAAAAAATAAATATTTAACATTTAATGTTTTTTTGATTTACATGATATATATTAAATTAGATTAACCACTGACACTTTATAAAATCTATAATAACAACTACTGCTCAGTTTATCTTAATAAACTCTTAAGTTTTAATAAAGATGTACTTGAACATACTTCATTAAGCCCTGGGTCCTTACATGCCATTAATCGCAGTTGCCAACCAAGTTCCCTCTTTTCTAGTTGAAGCCTTAACAAATTTTCATTTACAAGGCTAGTACCCTCAGCCGTCACATGGTCAATGGCCATGAAGTTAAATGAATGGCCTTTATTGTGTGTGCAATGTCTTGCAAGGGCGTTTTCATCTTTATTTTTACTAATAGCATAGGTATGCTCATACACTCTGTCTTTCAGACGCCTGTCTGTTTTCCCAATATAAAATGCGGGGCACTGGTTACACTGTGCCAGATAAACTATTCTTCTACTGTTACAATCATAAGAATTCCTGACAACCAAGGTTTCCTTTCTAATAGTGAAAGAATCAGTAGTTTCTATATATGCACATTACCTACATGCCCCGCATTTTTTTGTACCTCCTTTACCTTTGTTTCTTCTCGGTCTCCTTTCTAGTAGTTGTTTCATGTTGGTACCTCTCCTAAATGTAATAGTAGGCCCATAGTTGAAAATTTGCGACAGTTCTTTATCCAACGATAAACAAAACCAATACTTTTTAACTATCTTACAAATCTCAAAAGCTTCTGGGCAAAAGGTAAAGGTGAAGGCGGTCGTGAAGTTCTTGTTTCCCACTGTCATGACATCAGGGGAAACAGCTAAACTTTTGACAGCCTCTACACTTAGGGAATCAGTCCTATTATCCTCAGGCTGGTTAGTATAATCAACTACACCTTGTATTTTCAGTATGGCTTTGTACAACCCATGCCTCCTTTTTAAGGTAACCTCTTTAAATATTCCTTCTAAAAATGAGTCTGGATATCCTCTGTGAGAAAACATTGAATACAAATTCTCACACTCTTTTTCAAATTCTTTGTCCAGTGTGATCATCTTAGCTGCCCTTATGAGCTGGCCTTTCACCACTGATTTCTTTTGGTGACGAGGGTGTGAACTGGAGAAGTGTAAATATGTGTTAGAAAACGTACTTTTTTTATAAATTTTGGATGTGTAGTGTCCTTGGTTTTTACTCAGTTCAATGTCAAGAAAGCAAACATTACGTTTCTGAAAGTTCATAGTGAACTTAAGAAACCCTGTTGTAGAGTTAAAATATTTAACTAATGTCTGGGCGGCTTCTTCTTCACCTTTCAGGTATCCAATGGGTAGTAGAATTTATAGGTTCAAAGGGAGCTTCAAGTGACCAGTGTAACCTAGTCGAACAGTTATTGGATATAATTTTAAAGAACAACTTTGTTTCTTTTGAAGACAGCTTTTTCTTACAGAAAATAGGTGTAGCAATGGGGTCCCCAGTGGGCGCAAGTTTCGCTAACTTGGTCATGGCCCACTGGGAGACCACCTACGTACTAAGTAGTCCTTGGAAACCAAATATCCACATGTACAAAAGATATTTGGATGACATTTTCATTTTACTGAAAGGTGACATGGCCTCTGTCATGCATAATTGTATAAAGATGTTTCTTGCTTAAAAAAAGAAACAAAGTACCAGTTGAGAACAGTTAAGTTACCTAATATATATACATTTTAAAATGCTAGTTCTTGTAGCCTGATAAAAAGCTGTCTTGTCTATATGAATTCTTTATTTACAGATTCTCAATAGCTGGACAAAATGGCCAAAAAATGATTCTGTGAAAAGGAGCATGTAGGAATCTGTGAAAGCCAAGTTACAGCTTTTAGTCATCTTGTTTGCAGATTTGTTAAAAATATGAAATGGGTCTATTCTGTCTGTTCCATTTTCCTCATAAATCTAAAAAATGTAGTTCAGGAATTTTTGCTATTTGCATTGTGGTACTACAGTTTTCCTGTGTTATTCACACCGATAAAATTATTTTTGTTTTGTGACTTTAATTTGCTTTCTCTAATTTTATCTTTAGTGCTTTTCTGTTTAGCATCTTATTTCTCAATTTTGTTGGTTTGTACTAGTCATAATATACTCTTAACCATATTAATTAGTAAAACTTGGAGCATTTATTTAATTTGTCTGTTTTCATTCAAGACTATAACTGGTGCAACTTCTCTCCATGTGCACTAAACACTTCCCATTTCAAAATAAATAACGTTAGGAATGTATAAATTCCCCAGAATTGTTTATTTTCCAGGCAGTATGAACAAAATCAAATCTTTTTACTGCAACATCTATTAAATTAACCATAAGTAGATGTATGGTCTGGGTAGAGTTTAGATGAAAATTATTTCCTGTTGTAAAGGGAGTAGTAAGACAAAAGTCCAGTGTGTGTCATAATCAGTCTGTTAGATATGTGTGCGTTCTCTACTACCAGAATTAATAATTCAGCAATTATAATATAAATGAGTGGGAGTCAAAAGCTGTTGAAAATATTTACCATTTTTAAGTGGTGATCAAAATAAGTGCAAATGTAGGATTTGCCTAGCTGTGGAGGGAAATTCTCCCGTTCGTTTCTTGGCTGGAGCACCTTCTGTGTGGAGTCTGCATGTCCTCTCTGCAATCGAGTGGCATTCGAAAGACATGCGTAGAATGGGTGTCGAGCTGGCACCTGTAAAAAAATCTACTGCCAATCATTAGCGGACCGGAGTTCCGCTGTGATGACCCCTAACCGGGAAAACCCGAAAGAACAACAACATAAGATAATATAAATTTTAAGTTGTTACTTTCTAGCAGATATGTCAGACAAAAGAAATAGACACTGATACTGTTAAGGAAAGTAAGCCCTTATGAGATTAAGGATGTATATTCCAGAACTGAAGGAGTGTACTACTAGCAAACTTTCACATATTTGACAAAAGGATTACCATCTCTGTATATTTGTTGGGAATATTTTTAGTAAATTAGTCAATGAAAGTTTTGATTTGAATTATATTCAGACTCAAAACTGACAGTAAATTTTGAATGATTCATACAAATGCTAGATAGTAATAAGGAAAGAAAAGCACATGCATATAACTTGAGCAAACTTAAATAACACTTTAATTAGTGGCCTCAGAGAAAATATATTTATTTATTTTATTTTATTTTACATTTGTTTACTGGGAAAGTCCAACTTGGACTGAGCCAATTTCTAGCAGAGGCCTGGGGAGAAATGATCCAGACGCATGTCTTTGTAATGTGGGAGATAACGGGAGCACTGGGAGGAAACCCACATGAATGCAGGGAGGACATGTAGACTCTGCATAGAAGGCATCTCAGCCGAGTATTGATTCTCATTTCTTGTTCTGATGTCACCACCTGGTATCTTTTTTCAGGATATCGTTGTGTTCACATGTCCTGTCTTTTAATGCCCTATTAGTCTTCCATACATGCTCTAGCTAAGCATGTTTTAGCAAATGATTCCACTAATTTTTTGCCTTTTCAGTGTTGGACTTAGTTACACCCAACACTAGAGGTGGTGACATCAGAACAAGAACTGAGTGCATTGAAACAAAAGGATTTTAGAGTTACAAGCAGATCGCTACAGAGCTTTAAATGGCACTGTACCTTTAAAACCTGTTCTGAGATCAGGGGGCCTATCTTGTTGAAGCCTGCTACAGTGTCTTTAAATGCTGCTTAGTTAGTTAAATAGTAGATTTGATGAAACACCTATGATTGGTGTGGAAGCACTTATCTTTTAGATGTTCATCGTGTTTCACTTTTGCAGTCCTAACTAATGGGTTATCCAGCTCCTGGTAGCCCTCGATCTGCCAGAATACCAAATGATGTCGGCTGCCATCGGTTGTAAAGGACGTCAGGGCGTCCGATACAAAAGGAGGCAGCTGACCTCACTTCCTCAGTCTTCCTTGCCACAGAACCAGAAGTAGAAGCTTTTCATGCATGAGTGCTGGTTGGCAGATTACCTTGGTTGGTTTCAACTACAAGAGTTGAAGTCTACTGTAGCTAAGTACCCCAATGGGGAATCATCTTTTCTTGCCTTAATGAATGTCAGAAAAAGTTAATAATTGCCTTACCTGTGGAAAGCAGATTCCCCATAGAGGTTTTCATTCCATTTGCATTACCTGTTTAGGTTAGGCCTTGATCACGACATTCCCAAATGTAATCTTTGTGCCTCCTTTAGTCCGCGTACTATCCTCCTTTGGGCTAATATTTTGGCTAAGCATTTCGGAGTGTGGCCTAAGTTTGTTAGTATGGCATCCGCCGGTTTTCAGGCTTCAGATATTCCAAAAAAGTGTAAGGACAAGGACCGTGACAGGCCTCAGAAAACTAAGTCCTTGGAAGAGGTTAATTTGGTCATCAGTCAGGCGGGAGCCAGTGAGATGCTTTCACAGTCCCTGCAGTCCACAGATGTACAACCGCAGGCCTTGATTGAGTCCGAGTTCCTTAGGCCTTCGGCCTCCAGTTTGTCTTCATACCTGTCGCCGGTCATCTCCTCTGCTGGAGCAGATACCACTAAGCTGACTCCAGGGTCCGAGGCCTCCATTTTGCGCTCCGACAGCAAATTTCTTTCTTCCACTCCTGCTGTTCCTTTGGCGGTTGCCAGGCCTCCCGAGTCCTTCAGGCTTGCAGGTAAAACTTCCATTCGTAAGCCTGTGAAAAGGCAGGCTCCAGCTCCTCCTAGTTCCCCTAAATCCCAAATGGTTAAAATGGCTAATGATTTGTTAGCTCTTATTAGGGGTTCTCAGCCTCATCCCCCTAAAAGAAGTAGGGATGTTTCTCCTGAGGTTTTGTCCTGTTCAGGATCTGATTCTTCCAGCATATCTGCTGATGAAGAGGATTTTTTATCAGGTTTTTTCTCCCTTTGAGAATTCGGATGCAGAGGAGTCCATTCCTTCGGCCTCTCTTCCAGACGATTTCTCTTTTGGTGACACTTTAAATACCCTTAGGGAGCATTTTAAATGGAAAAGCCAGGATTAACTCTAATCTAAGAAACGGATTAGGGAGTTTCTGGATCTACCTCAGCATAAGCCTCTTGCCATGCCCCCTGTGTTGGAAGTTGTTGATGATGTTTTTCTGGAAAATTCCTTGTCTCCAAATTCAGTTCCCCCTGCTCCCAGGAAACCTGACCGGTACTACAGAATAAATAAATAAAACAGGCTGTAAGCAAATATAATAAAACAAAAGAACTTGTTGAGAAAGCCACTTTATTTATAAAACAACACAACAGCAAAGCTTTCCGGTAAAACCCTTCCTCAGTGCTATTACATATAGTTAAAACCAAAAAGGTTTAAATACAGGTCAAAGTCACATGGCCAGCAGTCCAACGGTCATATGATCACAAACAAGCAAAAACAAAATGTATCATTACAATACAAATTAAAATATTAAAAAAACAGGAATCCCCTTAATAAGTATGTGCACTTTTATCAGCGTTTTGTGGATGACTGCTTCATGATTTGGAGTGGATCGTTAGCTCAACTTGATGAGTACATACGATATTTAAATGCAACAACGAGTTTCTTGAAGTTTAAGATGGATGTTTCAGATAGCACAACTGTGTTTCTGGATGTTAGGTTAAAACTCTTAAATGGTCTTATTCACACTAGTTATATATAAAAAGGAGATATATTCTGGTAGATATATCCATTATACCAGTATGCATGCTCCGCATGTGTTCAAAAGTGTAGTGACCTCTCAGTTTAATAGAGTTAGTAGGTTGAATACTGATGATGTTGATTTTAGTACACAATTGGATGAAATGTTTGATGAATTTTTGTGTAGTGGTTATGATCTGAAATTATCAGATCTAAAAACTAAAACTGTAGCGGATAGAAAGACAGTACTAAAACCCATTTTCTTGGATGGAAAGTTTGAGTGTAGCAATCATGAGCAGCGAAGGTCTGTAGTTAGGTATGTTACTTCCTTTAATATTAAGGCATACTTAGTTAGACAAATTATACAAAGGAACTGGACAATCTTGATGGCATCGACTGATGTAAAGGGTATCTTGGGTGATAGACCGTATTTTTCTTATAAAAACATGAGAACGTTAAAGCATAGTTTGTGCTATAAAGATTTTTGTGGTTCTTCTAGTCCAACTGTTGTTAAACCAGGCACTTATAAGTGTTTGAATTGTACCTGTTGTGTGGATATTCTTGGTGAAGGTAGTCATAAGTTTAGACATCCTATAACTGGTAAATTATATTGTTTTGATTTGTTAGCAACTTGTACTACGACTTCCGTGGTTTATATGGCAACTTGTGCCAAGTGTCCCTCATTTTATATAGGGAAAACCACTAGAAAATTAAAAGAAAGAATCATTGAGCATAAATCAGAAGATCGGTTGATAAGAATGCTTTGTATAAGCATATAGCTGAGTTTGGAACTGAACATAGATTTTACTTTAGGGTTATTGATATTGTACGACTAACACCTAGGGGTGGGGATGTTAATAACATACTTGAAACAAAGGAGTATGAATGGATGCTTAGGTTGGCTTCAGACCACTCCCCAGGCTTAAATGACAAGATTACATTAAAACCTGTTCTTGTTAAATTGCAATGTACTAAATTGCGTTGAAGAATTTTTTTCAATATTTTAATTTGTATTGTAATGATAAATTTTGTTTTTGCTTGTTTGTGATCACATGACCGTTGGACTGCTGGCCATGTGACTTTGACCTGTATTTAAACCTTTTGGTTTTAACTATATGTAATAGCACTGAGGAAGGGTTTTACCCAAAAGCTTTGCTGTTGTGTTTTATAAAGTGGTTTTCTCAACAAGTTCTTTCGGTACTACAGAGTCCCTGATTCTCATCTATTTCTTTTCAGGAACCCGTTGGCGGATCCAGAGGTTATTTCTCAGGGCCCTAAAGGAGTTAAGGCCACTGTTACCAGGAATCCTGTTCCTTCGGACAGGAATCTAGGAACCTAGATAGGTGGGGCAAGAAAGTTTATACCTCTTCCTAGGACTACCAATTGCCTCTTTCATATGCTGAAGTACCAAAAGCACAACTTGGAGGCTATTAAGTCTAAGATAGCAAGTGTACCTCTTTTGGCGGAGAGTAAAGACATGCAGGATTTATTGAATTCAGTCACTCTGGTCAATAAGCATTCTTTGCATAGTGGTTTTGACATCCTTGAGGCTGCCAGTAGGGCTACGGCTACTGGATCTTTTATTAGAAGGCATGCTTGGCTCAGAGAACAGTCTCTTCCAGAACATGTCAAGGCTAAGCTTTTGGATGTACCTTTGCATAAAGGCAATATTTTTGGCAATAAGGCTGAGGAGGTACTTAAGAAGTTGGAGGATAAGGCCAAGTCCATGCAAACTGTTAAGGATTTTCTGCAAGTTCAACCCCCTTGCTTTAGCAGGAATTACCCTTCCAAGTGTTGGACCTTTCCTGATACCAGCAGACAGAACCGTTCCAGGACTAGAGGTTACAAATCTGCTAGGGGGCAGGCACCTACCCCTCAAAGGTCTCCCACTTCTAAGTCGGGAAGCTCCAAGCCTGCATCTCAGTGGATACACTCTCAGTGACTTTTTACAACTTCTGCCTATTCTTGCTTGCCTGGAGAGTCCTTTAGGGGGAAGGTTGGCCCTTTTCCCAGATGTCTGGGCCTCTATCACATATGACAAATTGGTGCTGAGAACGGTGTCCCTGGGGCACAAGTTTTCTTTCCACACCTTTCCAGCTCCCAAAGGATTCCCAAACGTTCCTCCAAACCAAAGCGCAGAAGTAGAAAAACAAATTTTGTCTTTGTTTCATCTAAGAGCAATAGAATCAGTTCCTGCTCAGCAGGTAGGCCAGGGCTTTTATTCCAGGTTTTTCCTAGTTTCAAAAAAGAAGGCACCTGGTGTCCTATCCTAAATCTTTCCATTCTGAACTTGTTTCTATTAATTCCAAAGTGCAGAATGCTCAGTCTGCATCAGTTGCTACCAATGCTAGAAAAGGATTCCTGGCTGGTAACCTTGGATCTCAGAGGCTTATCTGCACATCCCTATCCAGGAAAGTTGCAGGCAATATCTTCATTTCATGGTGGGCAAGCAGCATTGCCAATTCTCTGTGCTGCTCCCAGAGTCTTCACAAAGTGCCTGGTGGCAGTCATTGCTTTTTGCAGGCAGAAGAAAATTCAGATTTACCCATACTTGGACGACTGTCGGATTTGGGCAAGTTCTCAGGAACAGCTACTAAAGGATTTGGAATTCGTAAAGACTCTTCTGTCTTCCCTGGGTTAAACTCTCAACAAGGAAAAATCAAAAATGGTACCATCCAAGAAGATAACATTCCTGGGAGTGAGTCTGAATACAGCCGCCCAGATGATATATCTCACCCAGGAGAAGCAGACAACTCTTTCAGTTTACTTCAAGGACTTGGCACGCCTGTCTCAGCTCCCTGCAAGGAAGTACCTGCAAGCTCTGGGATTCATGGCATCTTGTATTCTCATGATTCCATATGAAAGCCTGCATATGAGGAAATTGCAATTGTACCACAAGAACATTTGGTGTCAACACACCAAGGACCTGGATAATGATCCCTCTGCTTCCATCTCTGCAGATTGAGTTTCTATGGTGGGCAACAGCCTGTCTTCAAAACAAAGGCATGTCCTTTCGGACACCTCCTGCCACTCAAGTTCTGACTACGGATGCATCAGACTACACTTGGAGAGCACACCTGGATGGCAGATGCATACAGGGACGGTGGAACGCCTAACAGATGCACCTGCACATAAATCTAAAAGAGTTGATTGCTGTTCAACAGGCCTTACTAGCTTTCAAGCATCTTCTTTCTCCAGGGCCCCTGCTTGTAAAAACAGACAACACCACAGTCATCTGGTACAGCAAGCAGGGAGGGACTAGCTCTTATCTCCTGTGCAGACAAAGCATGAATCTTTGGTCCATGGCAGCATCCCTGGACCTGTATCTCCTAGCTCAGTTTCTTCCAGGAAGGCTCAGTGTTTTGGCAGACCAGCTGAGCAGGCAAACCCTGGATCCTCATGAGTGGCAGCTGAACAGAGCAGTGTTTTACAGCATCGTTCAACGTTGGGGCACACCTCAGGTGGATCTTTTCTCCTCCCCAGACAACCATCTTCTCCCTCTCTTTTGACCAGACAGCATCACAGCAGAGCCTGGAGAGTGGATGCTCTGTCCTTCCCTTGGACGTTGCTATCAGTTTACGCCTTCCCTCCTCTTCCTCTTCTACCCAGAGTATTATTGAAGGTCAGGGATGAATGACCAAGGACTATTCTCATAGCTCCGGACTGGCCCAGACAGCATTGGTATCCACTGCTTCACAGTCTCTCCCAATTTCCTCCTTGGCATCTTCCTCTGAAGCCAGATCTTGTGGCTCAGGAAGGGGGAATCATTCTGCATCATCATCTTCAGTCCCTTCATTTGGCAGCATGGTTATTGTACAACTCATTCCTTATCTTCTTCCCTTTTCCAGCAGGTGGTTGATGTGCTGAGGGAGGCCAGAAAGTCCTATGCTGGCAAATGGGAAAGGTTCTGTCATTGGATGCAGGCTAGAGGGGAATCATCCTTCCTCTGATCTTGGAATACCTGGCTGAATTGCTTCAGGTGGTCTTTCATTTTCTTCTATCAAGCTCCATGCTTCAGCCATTTTGGCTCATTGTTCTCTTGAATAACCCATTTTCTCTCATCCCCTGATGAAAATGTTTCTCAGGGGTGCTTGCAACTTAAAACCTCCCAGAAGGGAACCTACTCCAGCTTGGTATCTTAATTTTGTTCTAGAGAAACTCAGTCTTCCTCCTTTTGAGCCAACTGCCACTGCAGATTTAAAGTTTCTCTCTTGGAAGACTGCCTTCCTCCTGGCTATAACTTCAGCAAGGAGGGTTTCGGAGCTGCAGGCTCTGATGGCTGTGGATCCTTTTATTTTCCATACAGACAGGGTCTCTGAGAACCAATCCCTCCTTTATGCCTAAGGTGGTTTCTAGCTGGATTCTTAATCAGTCCATACACCTTCATACCTTCTTCCCTAATCCTCAAAATAAAGGTGAAAGGAGCCTACATTCTCTTGATGTGCACAGACAGCTCAGGTTTTACCTGGACAGGACTAAAGACCTTCGGAGATCAGCACAGTTGGTCAGTTTTGCCCTTGGAGCTCAGGGCAAGGCTATTTCTAAGCAAGCCATTTCCAAGTGGATTTGCACATTGCATCTCCTTTTATTCCTTTCATGGCAAGGTTCCTTCTCAATGGGTTAGAACCCACTCTACTAGAGCAGCTTCCACTTCTGCAGCCTTCTTAAGGGGTGTACCTACTAAAGATATCTTGGAGGCTGTCACTTGGTCTTCTGTTCACACTTTCACAAAACATTATAATTTGCCTCTGTTTTCCAGAGCCAGGGCAGGGTTTGCCACTGGTGTGTTGCAGGGCATTATCTCCAACCCTTTATTCTGTGGGTTCCGCCTCCCTTTTCTCTGAGCTTTGGTAATCAACCCATTAGTTAGGACTGCAACAGTGAAACACGATGAACATAGTACAGTTGTGTACACTTAACATAAATGTAGATGTTCGAGTGTATTCATTGTTGCAGTCCTGGTTTCCCTCCCTCCTCCCCCCTTTTTGGTTGCCTCCTATTCTCTTGTCCTGAGGTACAGGCTTAATTGGATATTATTTGCCAAATTTGCATTTGGTTTTGCCTTATTTCTGGGGGCTTTTGACTGTTTTGGCAAGAAAGACTGAGGAAGTGACGTCAGCTGCCTCCTTTTGTATCGGACGCCCTGACGTACTTTACAGCCGACGTCAGGCGATGTCATTTTTACTTACCTTTGGTATTCTGGCCGATCAAGGGCTACCAGGAGCCAGATAACCCATTAGTTAGGACTGTAACAGTGAATACACTCGAACATCTGCATTTATGGTAAGTGCACACAACTGTAGTTTTTGTTTGTTGTTTTAATAAAGTGACTATGTTTTATTCTGCTGTTTTAAAAAATCATGTGGCACAAGAATGAGTAAGATATGTAATCACATAAATTAAAATAATAAACAGAGAATAAGCAGGTATCTGCTGTGCTGACTGGACTTTCTCTTCAATACAAGTATGTAGATTAAGTTGTGCAAGGTTAGTAGTTGGATATAGTGGAATTGGTTGGGGAGTTCAAGCCAATTAAGGTCTAATAGTGATCTGTAGTGATGTGTGTGGTACTTTGAGTTAGTGGCAAACTTAGCTACTTTGTCGTAACACTGTTCCATTTTGGGAAGACATGGTCAACAGTCCACACTGCCTTGCCAGAGATGGCCTTCACCTGTCTCCTCAAGGTTTTTGGATACTGGCAAAGATGCTTGCCACCCCCATAGTGTTTTTTTTAGGCAATGTCCAAACTATGAAACACTTGATGTGAAGACATCATCTAAAGACAAACTCATGGTCATGCTACATAATGCTAGGACCTTAAGCAGTAAACTGCACTCTCTGAAAGTGCTCCTCACTTTGGAAGATGCTGACATTTGTGCAGTCACTGAGACTTGGTTTTGCTGTACATTGTTTGTTTCAAGGCCACTGAGAGCACCCACAGCCGTACAAGGCTCCAATGCCTTTCACATGTTCAGACCCCAAAACGAGCGTGAAAGAACCAGAGGTGGAGGTGTATCCATTTTCATTAAATCCAAATACATCACTATACTGGTGAAACAGTATGTCTCTCTTGAGCTACTCCAGGGCCAATTAACTATAGGTAAAGTACCTCTCCACATCATTGCTAGCAACAGGCCCCCTACCATGAACTGCACTACCCCTGTGTATTGCCCTCCCTGGTATAGTCAGAACATAAATCTGTCTTGTTTGAAGTAAAGATCAAACCTGACACTCCCACAGGAGTTAAAAAAAATTATCCAAAGCGAACCATTTCCTATTAAGCAATGTCATAAAAAGTTTCAAAGCCCCTGCCAACATAGCGAACAATGACCTCCTATACAGTCACTTAAACAAATGCATTGACTTGGCTGTACCTGACAGGAACAAAATCAGGCCCCCCCCAAACAAAAATAAAAACACCCTGGTGGACTGTAAATATAAATAAGCTCTGCAACAAAGGAAAGAAACTGATATTTAAGAACAGGAGGGACCTTACTCAACAGAGGAAGAATGCCCTCCACAGTTTGAAAAAGCAAATCAGTTCTGTTGCCAAGTCCTCTAAGGCTAGCTACAAGTCTAAATTAGCATCCCTTGCTAAAGACAATCATAAGGCATTCTTTGGCTACATCTGAAACCTAAAAGGGAATGCCCAGCTGTGTGCTAAACTCTGAACTTATAGTAGACAGTACCACTCATACTGAACCTGAGGAAATTGCTAACCTGCTAGCTGACAGATTTGGCAATAACTTCATCTCTTTTCCCACGAGACATGCACCAAAAGCGTTCCTGACTCCAGTCTTCTACTGATTATTTCCAAAGAACACTTCATACAAGCACTCCCCAAGGCCAAAATCATGGCCTCTGTGGGCCCACATAACATCCCAAGCTGCTTACTAAACAGTCTAAAACAAGACCTAATGGAACCACTCAGCACTCTCCTTAACTATAGCCTGAGAGCTGACTTTGTCCCGGAAGAGTGGAGAGCAGCAACAGTAATCCCCTTGCACAAAGGGGGTCCATCAACTCACCCTGGGATCTATTTACCCATAAGCCTTATCTGCAAGGCCATGGAAAGAGTCATTATGGACCTTATCCACAAAGACATAGGCGAATGTAAAACCCTTGACCCAACCCAGCTTGGTTTTGTCAAGGGTAGATCATGGTTATTAAACCTAGTGGACTTCATTGAGAATGTCACCAAAATCCTGTATGAGGTCACAACAAGTACATACCACCTGTCTTGATTCATCCAAGGCCTTTGACACAACCCCCCATTCAGGTATCATAGAGTAATTCTTCCAGCTGGGGATTAACCCATACATTATTACTTTGGTAGCAAACTTGCTTGCTGATAGAATGCACACTGTCAGAATTGGTAAGTCCATCTCTACCAGTAGACCAGTTACCAGTGGGGTAACAGAAGGATCTGTGCTGGGAACTCTATTTGGAATCTATTTCTCTGAAGTCCGGGAGAAGGTAGATGGCCTGTGGCTTACTCATAGAGTCCCCCAACAGTGTTAACATGTTATGGAAAGGGCTGACACAAACAAATGATTGGTGCCAAACTCATACACTAAAACTTAACAAAAAATGCCTCATTATGCCGTTTGGCAGAAGTAGCCCTTGCTAATTATGATATAGATAGCACCCCTCTAAGCTCAGACACAGTGGTGCAAGACTTGGGAAACACAGTTTGATAGCAATCTAAACTTCGATCACCATGTGTCCGTAGTGGTAAGAAAAGCATTCCACATCTCATAAATAAGGGCATCTCATCCAAGACCAGAGAGGTTATATCTCCACTTTACTCTTATCAGACTACTAATTGAGTAAAGTGCTTCCTTCTGTATGTACCTCACCAGACACCTGCAACAACTGGAGAGAACAAATAAAAAAAAACTCGTCTTCCATAACAAATATTTTAATAAATTTCTTCAGAAATTTACCCTATTTTGTTATATTGTCCCTTCTTGACATCGTCACTATTGCAAATCAAATTCCACCCCCCCCCCTTATAAAATAATATTCCTTGCTGAAAGCTGATTATTCTTCCAAAATACTCTTAAGCCCCATAATAGCAGTTTTGGTGGAATATAAATGCATACCATTGTAATCCTCCCTTAACAATAGCTTCTTAATACCACAGATCTACCATTTTTTGTCCTTCTTTCCCCTTCATCTATCACTATTGGAGTTTCTCTAGCAATTACTGTAATTGCTCCCCTTTTCCTCTATCCCTGATATTCTGCAGAATATCCGTCCTGAAATTCTGTCTTGTCAACTTCACATGCTCATTTCTTTGCAAATGTGCCTCCTGCAGCATTGCTATTTGCACTTTGCTTCTCTTAATATGATTCGATACTCTCTCCTTTTTATTTATATCTGTTCTGGGATAATATGGACAGCATAGCCATCATGGTGAAAAACAATTGTTCATTATATTATTATAAATTATTTATTATTATTATTATTAGCTATTATACATTACAGTTTTTTGAATGTGTAGTCCCAGCTCTTGTGTTACGTGCATATACTGTTTGTAAGGCTGATCATATGTACAGTTTCTTTTCATCTCCATTTGAACCTGTCACATTTTTCAAGACTTTTTGTTCTAACGAAAAGGCTCAAACAAATAACTAAATGCAGCACCCCATCCCCTACTAATGTGGAACAAAACTGTGCATCTTCAAAACATGAAGTTTAACCCTCCAGAAGAGAACAGGTGAGGATTGCACCTACAGGCATTATTTAACCTAAAATTAAGGTCTGGCATGCTCAAGTGCATGTTTCTGCCTATGCTCCTACTTAAAGTGATTGCTGTCCTTTTCTTACCTCTCTTCCTCCTCTGAGATAGGAAATCAGCTTGTATGCTTTCAGAAAAAAATAACTTTTAGCCTTAAGGAAAAGTGAAGTGTCTGTCTTTAAATAAAATTAAATTGTACACTGTTCTATTACATGCTTTAAAGTATTAAGGCTTCTAGGGAGGTTCTTAACTCTTATTCACTTTCCATCATTTCAAACTTAATTTTTTTCTGAACTCCTTGCTATTGCACCTTTAAATTTTGCATTTCCCATAGCAAAGAATGCTCAGAATTCTCAATATTAACTGCTTGTACCTGCAGACAGCTTGTCTAAATGGAAATGTCCTCAGCAATGCTTCTTTGTAAATTTCATGCTGAAAACAATGTGCTGCTACCCTCAACTGCAGACATTTTGACTTCACTGAGCACCTGCCAGTGGAAAACAAGCAAGCAAATAAGCTTAGCATTTTCATGGCTTTCATAATTTTGTCTTATGCTTAAAGCCTAGATGGTTTACCTAAACACCTGTTTATAGCTTAAGCCAAACATAGTAACCTAGACATTCACCCCAAACATAGTAACCTAGACATTCACCCAGTTTTATACCCCTCCAGCAGCCCAAGAGCATAGCATATGAACATTGTCCAGCCTATTTTTTCTTCTGTTATACTATAAATTCTATTTCTTACAACTAAAAAAGTACTTGTTTACTCTAATATATTCAATAAGTACAACAGTCACTGAAAAGACTTCAACCACATTTAAAATTCCACAGACTACACAAAAGTATATATAAGGTGTAGTTTAAATCTTGAAATGTTTTAGACAAATAATAAGAGCAAAAATTGTTTTACTTACTTTGTTTGGCCATTTTGGTATCCTTCTAAACATTAATGATATAAAGTGAGGTATATGCTTCGTTTTCCCACAAGTTTAACGAAGTCAACAAAAGTCCCGTGTTTTTCAGATACTTTTTCTTGCAAAACCATATTTCACAAATAAGATGCTTTATAGTTTTTCATTTATTCATGAATTTCAAAGTTGCTGGTCATCTTCCTTTACATCTCCATCTACCAACACCAGACTGGTTCAAGTCTGAGGTACTGGTGGCTCTTGTAGTAAATTCCTGCGCTTTTTACTCTGTCAGTCTTTTTTCTTTGGAACATTGGAAAATGTTTCACTGGCTAAGTTTCTGTATAAATCTTACCAAAAGAATGCTTGCTGGCTCATTTTTGTTGGATAAACATTTTTATTTCCTCCTTAGCCTGTTCTTCATCAAGAAATGGCTTTGAATCCTCCATGAAAAAACACTTTGAAGACAACTGGATACAGTCACTTGAATGTCACACCTGCCTGTCGAAATTCCCTAATTGCTGGGATAAATTTGCATCTCTTCTGCCTGGCATACAGTGAATAATAATTTTCTACAAACACTCTGCTGTCTCCATTTTTTAATACTTTGCCTTTCCGACAAAATTTTGTAAGGATCAACATTTTCTGCTGGTATGATTGCATAATGTAGGTTTTGGCTTCTTTCTTATTGCCAGGTTTAGAGCATACACTCAGTGTGCTCTTTCAATTAACAAATTCTGCTGTTAAACACCAGTCCATTTGCTTATTTATGCTTTCATAAAATTAATACAGCCTGTTCCTTCCAGTTTCTGTGGTATAGCAGAAAATCTCATGTTTTTTATGTGCGCTCTGTCTTATAATGCTACTATTTTTTCAACCAGTGCTTGAGAAACCTCATATTCAGCTAGCTTTTTCGTCCTGTCAGCCTGTGTTTTTTCAGTTTTATCAGTCATCTAAATGGTTAGTTAAAGCTTGTTTTTTCCAGTCTTTTGTTGCTTGAATTGATATATTCCTTCAATGTTTCATTTATTTTAATCAACTCTAGGTACATTTGATTTATTTTTTTCCTCTAAGTTACTGGAAGTCATCTGTTGAACCAAAGCAGAAGCTTAAACGTTTAGCTAAACAGCTGCAGCATCCTTACTAGACACTATTTTCTTTTCACCTTTTCTGATTGATTTTCTTTCAAGTTTTCCAAATTTCTTTGCTGGCATCCAGGCAGTGTATTTACTAGCCACTAACTGAATTTTACCCAAAAAATAAATAAATAATTCAGTTACGCAACTTTTTCTCAGTTTCTGTTTTCCCACTGGGAGAATTCAAGTTTTGCTGCTGATCACTATGCACCCATGTTGGAAGTCCCATTTAATTGAAAGTCTTGACACACACCCAATAACTATTTCAGATCACATGCTAGTAGTAATTAAATTAAAATGTAGGGTAATAAATTAAAATC
The DNA here is from genome assembly GCF_019279795.1 of Protopterus annectens. Classification (NCBI taxonomy): domain Eukaryota; kingdom Metazoa; phylum Chordata; order Ceratodontiformes; family Protopteridae; genus Protopterus; species Protopterus annectens. Next base: position 1,200,929,714 of record NC_056735.1, read on the forward strand.
GAGGCACTGTCACTTCCTCACCTATCTGTTAAACAGAGAGGGATTTAAAAAATGGGTATTGGAAATTATATGGAAGTTACTAGTGAAGACAGAAAATTCTTCAGAAAATATAGCTAGGGAGTGGGATAAAATGAAGGTAGAGGTTAAAAACAGTAGAAATAAAAGAATAAAAGAAAAAGAAATATGGTTAAGAAGTAACAAGAATTATTTAGAAGGACTGACAAAGGTTAAAGTTTTGCAGAATGGGGGGATCTTATGGAATAAGAAGAGGTGCAATTGCAGAGTGCTAAAGAGAAAATAAGGGGCTATCTCAGTAATATGCGTAAGTGTAGAAATATTGCTATTAAGCATCTGTTTTTTGATAACTCCAGAGCACAAAAGTTTTTAGGAGAAAGGCTTAGGCAGCAGAAAGTAGTAAAATGTGTTGTTGCTAAGCTTGGGAGCCTTGAGACCTACCTCCCTGGACTATATGAAGAGAGACATAATCGAGCTAGCTGAACATGTGTCCCAGGCAGGTATGTCTCTAGCCTTACACAACATTCTACCTTTACCCAGAATGATGACTCCGTACAAACAGAAAATGATTGACTTTAACAATTTGCTTAGTTTCTGGTGTCATTCCAGGGGGATCCAGTACCTGACAGCCTGGGAAGATATGATTGATAGACCACGATGCTTTGCTAGAGATGGCCTGCATCTGTCTCACTTGGGCTTCAGGCTTCCGGCAAAGGCCCTTGCCTCCCCCATAGTGCCTTTTTTAGAAAAAGTCATGAGGGTCAACATAACTAACATAAAAATTTCAACAAAACGTAAAGTAAAGGTCATGCTGCTAAACACTAGGAGTCTAAACATGAAACTGCACTCATTGCAAGTATTCTTAACCCTAGAAGATGTTGACATTTGTGCAGTCACAGAAACCTGGTTCAAAGCTGCAGAGAGCACCCCATCCTTACCTGGTTACTTATCCTATCATACATTCAGACTACAAACTGTGGGCAGCAAAGCCAAAGGAGGCAGAGTTTCAATATATATTAAAGACACACACACCTCCAGGCTGGTCAAGCAGTATGACACACAGGAGACACTCCAGGTGCAATTAACCATTAACAAGACCCTTATTCAAATCATAGGTAGCTACAGGCCCCCAAATTTGACTCAAGATGCCCACTCCACGTATCTGGACCTCTTTGAAGCTATCAAGATTCAACCCTTTACTCTGATCCCGGGCGACTTTAACTCCCCAGCCATAGATTGGAAAAAACTACTCGTGCCAGAACACAAATGACCAGTGATTCCTCGATTTTATCAATGCAAATACCTTGGAACAGCTAATTGATACCCCCACTAGAGGTGATGAAAACTTGGACTTGGTATCAATCAATACGAGTAACTAGTGCAGCAACCCTACAGTATCATCCTCTCTGGTAAAATCCGACTGTAAAGCGGTCACTTTCTAAGCCAGCATCTCCCCTCACCCCCCCCTCTAGCTAGGGTCAGATATAAAAACTTCTCCAAAGATGATTACAACCTCCTGAGGGATTGTATAAAGAGCTTCACAGTCCCCTCCCTCTTTGGAGGAACTGGCACCAATGTCCAAATCTACACCAAAGTACTATACGAGCACTTGCATAGATGCATGGAATCAGGAATACCTGACAGGACAAAAATCATCCTCTGCAAGGAAGAGTAAACTTGTCTGGTGGACATCTGCAGTAAATAAACTGTATAACAAAAGGAAAAAATTGCTGTCCAAGACCAAGGAGGAGCAGGTGCCCAATTGGAACCAGTCTGTCCTTAGACTGAACAAGCCGATAAGAGCACACTTGTAAATCTTAAGCCAACTTCAAGTCCAAATTGACCACATCTACTAGAGACAATCATAAGGCCGCCTTCACATATATCCGTAGTCTCAAAGGAAGCACCCAGATCTGTTCAGAACTGGTGATCAAGGACACCATATACACAAATGCTGTAGATGTAGCCAGCCTACTGGCTGACCGATTCAGTGAAAACCTCACCCGTCTGTCCCCCCCCTTAGTAAATTGGGACAGCTCCAGTACCTGCCCCCCCTCCCCTTATCTCTAGGACACAGGTCATCACTGGCCTCTCAAAGTAAAAAAAATACAGCTTCCGTGGGATCTGATAACATCCCAGGCTGCACCCTACATGAACTCAGGCATGAACTTGCAGCACCATTAGGCACCGTATTCAGCCAAAGCCTGAGTACCGGCTTTGTCCCGGCCAAGTGGAGGGCAGCCACTGTCATTCCTTTACGTAAAGGTGGAGTGTTCACCAATCTGGGAAATTATAGAACCATCAGCCTAACTAGCCTGATTTGCAAGGCCATGGAATTGATTGTCATGGACCTCATTAACAGGGACATTGGCGACCTCCAAACACTCGACCCCACAGAGTTTGGCTTTGTCAAGGGAAGGTCATGTCTGTTAAATATGGTTGACTTCTTTGAGACAGTCACCAAAGCCATGGACGAGGGGAAGACAGTGCACACCACCTACCTTGACCTGGCCAAAGCCTTCGACACATTCCCCACTCGAGCGTAATAGATAAACTCTCTCAACTAGGCATCAATCCATATGTTACCAGATGGGTAGCAAACTGGTTCACTGATAGAATGCACCTAATCAAAATAGGGGATGCCACCTCAAGCAATAGACCCATAACAGGCAGAGCCCAGAGATCGGTCTTGGGGCCTCTATTATTTGGGATATACTTCTCTGAGATGCAGGCCAAAACCGGTGGGCTATGGCTGACCAAGTTTGCAGATGAGTGCAAGCTTGGTGCTGTCATCAATTCCCCAAATGATGTGGACGTTTTCCAAGAGTTTCAAACACAAACAAATGACTGGTGCCAGAAAAATGGCCTCAAGGTGAATGCCAAAAAATGCATCATCATCCCCTTTGGGGAGAGTGACGTTCCCACATATCACAGTAATAACAATGACAAGGAGGTCATAACAGCCCTGTATTCTTCACTTATTAGGCCAGTTGCAGAGTACAATGCCCCCTTTGACATGTACCTCGCAAAGCACATGCAGCAGGTGGCGAGACCACAGATGTTCCTCACGAGGAGAAACCAGGGTGCACAGGCTAAAAACACTGTCCCTCTACTCAGTTTCATACAGACTCCTCAGAGGTGAGCTCTGTCTGGCATCCAAAGCAATGTCGGACCCTGCCTTGATGGGACTGCTGCATATCCACAAGTCAAACTCCACTTGAGTAACCTGCATGCGCATCCTCAACCTGGTCTGTGACATCAACAGGACTTGTTGGCAGGACAGATTTGTGTCACAGAGACTCCCCTGTCTGTGAAATAGACTCCCTCTCCACGTCAAGCAGAGTACCTCATGATCCCTTTTTAAGAGCAACTTGGAAAACTGGATAGAAAACAAGAAGTACACCCCTGGGATTCAGTCTGTGTCCCTGCTGGACAGGGGCTTTGGCTGCTGACTTGTCTAAACATGGTCTAAACTATTGGCTAGGCATACAAGGGCCTCAGGACCAATAGCCTAGTAACTTCCTATGATCCTGTAACAAGGAAAATAACCAGAGATCCTGTAGCGGTATTAGAAACATTTCTGAATTTTTTTTGAAAGTCTGTATAATCAGAGAAATGTGGAAATCAGGAAATACAAATGGGAGTGTTTATGGAAGAATTATATATGTCAAGGTCAGAAGTAGATGAAACTCAATTGCAAACAGGATAGGAGGAGATGAGATAAAATGGTGACAGATAACCAAGCTACAGGAAATTTTTTCAGGAATAGATAAAGGTGGTATTCCTGTGGAAATCTGGAAGCTATGAGGGAAGAAGACAATGATCTGGCAAGTTTTGTTAAACAACATTTAGAAGGGGGAGAAGTAGAAACATACTGGAGGCATGCTATGGTGGGTGTAATACCTAAAGATGGCAAAGACCCATCAGATCCAGTTTCATATCGGCCCATTTTGGTTGTAAACCATGATTTAAAAGTGTTTATATATATATATATATATATATATATATATATATATATATATAACGGCTAAAAGAATAACAAAGGTGATGCCAAATTTGATAATTATAGATATTTGTGGTTTTGTGGAGGGGGGAGGGAAGCATTTGACAACATTAATAGAACAATGATGCTCCAGAGGGAAGTTGGGTGTAAGAAAATACCACTGTTGCTTGCGGGTCTTGATGCAGAGAAAGCATTTGACAGAGTAAGCCAGATTTTATGAGTAAGGCAATGGAAGAGTTTGGATTCCCTGACAAAATAATAAGGTTAATTCTGAGGATATATGAGGTGAAAATTAAATTGTGGAGACTTCATCTCTGATGAATTCTGTTTGAACAGAGGAACCAGGCAGAGGTGCCCTCTTTTGTCTTTGTTTTGTGTGCTATATTTAAAACCATTTGCAAAGAAAATAAGGGGCTCAGAAATTCAAGGATATAACTAATGTATGATAAAGAAAAGTTAGCTTTATTTGTAGATTATATTATTTTGTAACTGATAAAACCAGGAAAGGAAATTTCAGAGTTGTGGGACATTCTGAGACAGTATCAGATCTTTCTAAGATACAAAATTAATGAAGATAAAACAAAGGCAATAACTGTAAACTACTTACCCACTGAATTTGTTCAGCACTAGCCATATTTATGGGGAAGTACTTAGGAGAATGGGTTAAAAACACATTCTGTTGTGGCAGCTTAGGATATGTCAGAAAAGATTAAACAGGTAATATAAAAACTGAGAAACTGGAAGCTCTGTTTTATGAATATGGATAGCAAGATACAAGCAGTGAAAAAAAGTTTTTTTAGTCCCCTTAGTTTTATACTTGTCAAGCATATTTTTATCAACCAGAGGAGAAGTTTTAAATAGCAGTTAATAAAGAGTTGAAAGATTTTATCTGGGACGGAGGAGGGCAAGAGGCAAGTGGGATAAGTTGATCCTTCATATAAAACAAGGTGGTTTGGGATTACCTGATTTGAATAGGTATTTCCTAGAGCTACAAATTTAAGGTTCCTATGCATAGCACAAGTAGAAGGTTGTAATTCAAAGATGCAAGAGATGACAGGAAATAGAGACTGGGATTTTGGATGCAGATCCTCAAAGAGAATAACACTTTAACCATACATAATATTATATTTATAAAGTAGCAGAAAGTATTCTGAGAACTCAGCCAACACGGTAATGGAGAAGGGAGGTTCTGCTGATATTGATGACTGCAGTTAGGGGTACAGAGAATAAACAAGAAGGGGCTAGAATTTATTGGATAAAACTGGCAAGGAACAGAGGTACTTGGAGCAAATAGAGTGTGAAAAGGCCAAAGATTCATTTGGACTGCAAGCTCGAGATTGCATTCCATATCAAGGATTGATACCAGAGTATAGGCAAAGTAAAAGAAATAGGAGGGCTTCTAAATGAAAGACCAGCACTGGTAGAGTTTTTAGTAGAATCAGGAACAGAAGTTTTTTGTTAAAAGGGGATAATTAGTAAGGCGTATACAATATTGCATTATAACTATAGGAATAAGTCGATTAGAATGCATTTTTAAGAGGGATTAAACAGGCAGTTTACAAAGAACAGTGGGAGGATATATGTATAGCTCCCAGATCTGCAACAAAGTCTGGGAGATTTATGACCTTTGCCTGGAAGTGTTTGCATAAATATTTTATACCCCAAGCAGGTTCCAAAGAATTTATCTCAAGTAGACAGAAAATGTTGGAGGTGTGATTGGGAAGAAGGATATAATTGAGAACATATTTTTTGGGAGTGTAATGATTTCACAGACTTTAAAAATTCCTTGCAGAATACTTTGTTAGAAATACTAGGTGAGCAAATTGTAACTAAGGGCACTGATTTTTTTGAGCTGTGATGTAGAATAAGAATTGGCTCGACATAATAACACCTTGCTGAGTGTAATTCTGCTGGCTATCAAAAAAAGCACTTCTTAGGAAATGAAATTCAAAGTCAAAAAACTGTACTAGAAATTCTGAATATAGTAACAGAGATAAAAGAACTGGAAGTGAAGTGGGATTTTTAGAAAAGGGAAGAACAAATTGCATAGAAAAAAATGGGAATTATGCGAACAGCCACAATGCATTCAGAAGAGTATTTCTTGGAGGAGGAATGAGGTTTAAGGAAAGCAGGAATTGAGTGAGCTAAGTAATGTTTGACATTGACTGTACAGAAGATTATATGAGATGTATAATGTTTGCAACTGAAAATAGGTCAACATGGTTTGTTTTCATTTATATAAATGTATGATTGCCTATGTCATAGGTGATAATTCAATAAAGAAGTTTCTTATTAAAAAAAAAGAAAGTCTTAATCTCCATTTTTCTCTTTGGCAACAGATTGCTTCAGACAAATGATTTATGAATAACATTTATCAAGGTTACAGATGGCAGTGGGAGGAAATTCCTCCTTTCTAGGCGGCCATTCCTTATCCTCCAGTTCAAACTCTAGTTTCCACCTGTTCTTCATTACGTGCTGTCCCAAGGACTGATAGAACCAGCTCCTCCTTCCCAAGTGAATGATTTTATTCAAGGATGTTCCTAGTGCAAAAGAAGACCAGTTCTAGATTAATCTTTCCTAAACATGTGTGTGACAGTGCCCTAATTCAAAATTATGTCACTTCCAGTCTGTTACCCCTTTCAGGTTCCTGGTAACAAATGGGCAGCATGGTGGCATTGAGGATAGGGTCACCTCATACCAAGAGGTTGTCTGGTTAATTTTTCTGCTGAGGTGCCTTCTGTGTGGAGTCTGCATGTCCTTCCTGTGTTTGTATGGGTTTCCTCCAGGTGCTGTGGTTTCCTCCCATATTCCAAAGACATGCAATAGGTGGGTTGGACATACTAAATTGACCACAGGTTTGAACAGGCATGTGAATGTGTGGTGTGGAAGAACTACTGCAGCAGAGTTAGGCACCCAAGGATGTAAACTTTGGCTGTAGATGATTGTTGCAGGTAAAGTGCCCTGACCCTATGCACAAAAAAGGGAGATAGGAATGATGGATGGATGGATGGATGGACTAGATTTATGAAATGGTCATCAACACATATCCCTTTTCATTCAGACTTCAGATGTTTGTTAAGGTTTTGTATGTGTAGATCACATTATCAGTTCTTTTCCTTAACCTTTGAACTTTCCACTGCACCAGTAGTATATAGCTCATTGCAGACTACAGGGTGTCCATGCTTATCATATTTAGATGATGTGCTGATCTGTGCAGAGTCTTTTTTAAAAGTGTCAGGAAACTCTGTCTTGGGTGAGAGTTCTCTTACACAAGTTAAGATTCCAAGAGAACAATCAAAAGCCTCGACTCCCTGAGACAAGACTTTGTTCCTTGGATGTCAACTGGGCATCTCAGTTCAAAGAGCTTTTCTTCAACAGGAAAAAATAGATCCTTATTTAGATGGGTTTCTAAGGTCTTGCACTCAGGCTCTGGTCACTGCAATCAAATACCTCAGAATTTTGTCTCACATATCATGTATGTTTCTCATGATACCCCTAGCAAGACTCCAGATGAGAAAGTGGTACCTGAAATGTCTTTGGTCCCAGCATATCAACACCCTATGTCTTTTTAAATCCCAGTGCTAGGGTTTGCCTTTTGGTGGGGACAACAGATATCCCCTTCTCCTTCCCCGCTCCCCAAAGCAGGCACTTCAGCCTTTGCATGGAGAACAGTTTCAAGAGGGATGGAATTGCAGGGGTATGGGACACCAAAGACCAGCACAAGCACATAAATATCTAGGAGGTGCTTGTCCTGATCAAGGCACTCATCTCTCTGAACCATTCTTGGCCCCCAGGACCTCTTCAAAGTGGTTTTGGACAGTACCACAGTTATGTGGTACATCAGCAAGCAAGGCAGAATCAGGTCATACCCCCCCCCCCTTTGCAGACTAGCCATGTTAGCTTGGGATAGAGTCACTGTACAATCTCTCTGTACAGTCCTTCAGAGCAAACTTGTGTGCAAACAAGCTGCATAGGACCAGGCAGACCCTCACAAATGGAAACTAGATCAGAAGTCTTCCAACATTAGATCCATCTGTGGGAAGTTGCTCAAGTAGACATTTTTACCTCCTCTTTGAATAGTCAACTGACAAGATTCTGTTCTAGGACTCTATGCAAGAAGACCTCAGACAGATGCCTTTTTTTTCCCTTTGGACAGGAATGTTCCTGTATGCTTTTCCATCCTTTCCACTAATATCTTGAGTACTTGAGAAGATCAGAAGGAATCCCTCCAGATCATTGTGTTGACTCCCTTATGGCCTAGGTAGCCAAGATCAATTACTGCAAGCTTCATCACAGGCTAGTTCTGCTCACACAAGAATAGGGGTGTTTGACATACTCCAAAAGCAATAATTTTCATTTGACTGCATGGATGATAAGGCCTTAATTCCTTTTAAGCACCTGTTTACAGAGGACATGCAGCACATAGTAATGAAGGCAAAAAAGCCATCTACTAGAAAATCATATATTAGCAAATGTTCTAGTTGGTGCTAACAACATAATTGACATCCAGTCAGGGCTAATTGCTCTCTGGGTTTACAAAATTTGTGAGAGTTACTTATCCTTTGGCCTTTCTTATTCCTCAGCCAAGGTTCATTTATCTGTCATTCCGCATGAATGCCCATAGATCCTCTTCTTTCAAGGCAATGTCATGTCAGAATGTTCTTGAGAGGGTTTTGCATAAGTGGCCACCAAGTAAACCCGTGGCCCCTTCCTGGGATCTTAATTTTGTGTTAGAGAAGCAAATTGTTGCTCCATTTGATCCAGGTAATCTGTCTGACTTGAGGTTCTTAATGTGGAAAAGAGTTTTACTGATTGCTCTGACCTCTGCAAGAAGGGTATCTATGTTGCAAGCTCTTATTGTGAGTCCATCTTACCTCATTTTCCACAGGGACAGGGTTTCTTTGAGAATGAATCCTTCTTTTGTATGCCTAAAGTGGTGTCCAAATTTAATTTTAGCCAAACTGTCTATATCCCTGTTTTCTATACTGAATCTAAAAATTAAGTTGAAAGGATACTGCATAACTTGGATGTGCACAGACAAGTCAGATACTATATTGATGGAATTATATCTCTCAGATCTTTGGCTGCATTGTTTATTTATTCTTGTGTCAAAACAAATTGTTTCCAAATGGTTGTATAAGACTGTTATGTTTTGTTATACTCAGTGTAACAAATCTATTCCAGGCAGGGTCAATGCCCTCTCTACCAGGGCCTAAGCTTTATTTTTGTCTTTTTGGAATTGGTTGAATTCTAGAAATATTCTAGAAGCTGGTACTAGGTCCTTTGTACATACTTTTATAAAGCACTATATAAGCTTGATTTCTTCTCTAGGACCAGATCAAGCTTTACTAGGACCATTCTCCAGGAATTCCTGGGCTCTTCTCTTTCCACCTTCCAAATGTAGTTAGCTATGCTAATCTACACATATAGCTAAGGCTACTGCAGCATATATTTTGTTGTTCCTAGCATAGTCCTTTCAGGGCTCCGCCTTCCTCTTTCTGCTAGTAGGAAAGCTGTGAAGGGCTTTGCTACTAAACTTGTCTTTTTGTTAGCTCAGCTTGAGCTGCTTCATAGTTTGTGTGTGGAAGATGCCCTGAAGCTTTGGAAGCTGGACAGTTGTTATGTCCCTGGCAGGATGTAACCCTATATAGCCAAGGCTACTACAGCATTGATCATTCGAACATCTACCGATATGGTAAGTTCAAATTACACAAATGCTCTTTTTTGTCATCAGTTCACTTTGAAATAGACTGCTGTTTACTTATGCACTTTAGAAAGTGGCAAAAGAGTTTGTTATTGCTGGGAAATAGCACAAATCTAGGCCCGTCATAGATATGTATTCTGGCATTGAGGCCCAAAGTCCATTTAGGAACATTGTTTCTCTAAAACGGACATAAGCATTGTCCTCAGTCCATTTATCAAACTACTCTTAAACAAATCCAAATTCCTAGACATTCTGTTATAAATTGGAATTTTATTCCATATCCTTCATATAGTTTTGGTAATAAGCTTGCTTCTTATCTTTGTTACATTTTGTAGTATGAAAGTTTGCATTACCATACTTATGATTATGAGACTTTGAGGTTAATGGTAAGTTATAAATTATTTGAAGAAACGTGTTATTGAAAATTTTATTTGTAAGTATAAAATTTACCTCTAGTGTGTCTGCAATGAATAGAGTTTATGCCTAGAGCCTTACACCTCTCATAACAGCCAAGAGGTTTGAGAGAAGGAATCCTCCTGGTTTATTACTTTTGTACCTATTCATTTTTGTTTACATGAGTTCTAGTATAGCTGCAAAAAGAGCTATTAAACTCTGAAATCAGACGTATATGTAGTTTATTATATTTTAGCTAAACTTACTTCATCCCTCAAGGAGACAGATTTAAAAACAAGATCCATTTATAGTGTCCTGATTTTAATATTAACATGATTAGAGAAAGAAAAATTTGGGAACATAACAGTTCCAAAATCTTTGTATCCATTTGTTCTCACTTAATTGTAGATCTACCAAAATACATGACTTGACATTTTGAATAACTAAATTTTAAGCCCACATAAGAAAGGGTATTTAAATAATTATTAATGGAATACTTATCCTCTCTTGAGTAATGTATAAATCCATTTGTACATTGATCTGCATATTTTGTGAGCCAGCAGTGCCTGTTTAAAGGACGTAGGGAAGACTAACCTGAACAGGAGTGGTCAAAGGTCATGACCCTAGGATAAGCACCCTGTTAACTGGCAAGTAATCTGAGTGCCTTTCTTTAATGGACACACACCAAGTGCAATAAGTCAACCAGGTAATAGTCCAGTTAGTTACAGATTTAAGAATGAAACTATTCAAATATGTGAGAGTACAAAATGCATAGGTGTAAAAACACCACTCCAACAGTTGAGGATGAGTCTTGGGCAGTGGTCACTTGATTGTAAAATGCAACCAGATTGATAAATATTGATTTTTCCAAAAGAAAATCCATGCTGGCACATATCTTACAATCCATTTTGATTTTCAGGATCAATTAAAACAATTCCATGGATATCTTGTCATAATATTTGCACAAAATTGAGGTACGACGAATAGGTCTGTTGTAGGATATCTGTAATTTAAAAAAACACAAAACCAGGAACTGCAAGACACCAACCATAAACAAAAGTACACCCGTTCCAATAGAACACTCGAGTGATGTTGATAGTAATCCACATGGATGTGTTGCATAAAAATAGTAGATTTATTGAGCGCGTTTTCGTCTTAGAAACCAAGACTTCATCAGAAAACAGTTACAATTCAAAAACACAGTGCTTATATACCCTTGAGCTAATGAAATAATTAATTAGCAATCAATTATGCATCCCCCTTGTCATACTTAAAGCAGCATACCAATATTTCATGATTTTAAAATGTTTTAAAAATGTTTTAAAAACCACAAGTAAATAAAGCTATAAAAATACAATGAAAATATGATACTAGTACATTATATATAAATTAATGACAATAATAATGAAATATAATGTAATATATACCATATACATTAATAAAAGTAAAATATAACCTTTTCTACTTAAAAGGAAACATTTAAAGCTTAAATGAATGATATTTTAATACAGGCATAATACCACATGCTTCATTAATACCTGGGGGGTGGGTAGAATTCAGTCTTAGCTGCCACTTTAACTCTTCCCTATCTAACCTGTTTTTCCAATCACCACCCCTGATGTCATTACCAAGGTTCTCAAGAATACCAAAAAGAAAAATTTTACATAAACTATTTCCCTTTAAATGCTTGTAGAGAGCATTATTATCATCCTCACGTCTAATGGCATAAAGGCGCTCGTAGATCCGTCTACGCAAAGCCCTTTCAGTTTTGCCAACATATAACTGTTGGCAGTTCTGACAAATAGAAATATAAACCAGTTGCTTGGAGCAACATGAACCTGTCTTCAACCACACCTTTCTCTTAGGGGAACCAATTTCCACCCATTCAACCCCTAAAATATATGAACAGTATGCATAGGAACCACAACTCCTAGTTCCTCTTGATGTATCATTTATTTTTATAGGATGTTCCAGTAAAAACTTAAGGTTATTATTAGTTTTAAACACAAAGTGAGTTTTTTTTTTACCTACAAAGTCCACAAGACCGTCCTCACCCTTGAACATTACCCAGTTTCTCTTCACTATTTGTTGAATGTCCTTACTGAGTAACCCATATGTCAAAACCATGGATTGACTATAATTTTTGTCCACAGAATATTCAACAGGGTTTGTTAAAATCTTAAGGGGTTTACCGAATAGGGGTACAAATTTCTTACCCCATTCATTTAAAACCTCCTCACCCACAGAATGCAACAAAGAGGTGGGGTAATCCCTATCCATAAAGAGGTTAACCGGGGTAGCTGTCTCAGTCTTACAAATCTCTCTACTGGAGCACATTCTGGCTACCCTCACCATTTGGCCCTTCACAATGTTTTTCTTAATGTATCCTGGGTGACAATTGTTATACTCCAAATAGTCATTTGAAAACGTAGGTTTTCTATATATTCTCGACACAAAACAACCCTTAGTATTATCCACAGAAATAGTTACGTCCAGATAGTTTATAGACTTATTGTCTTGTGTAGCAGTAAATTTGAAGTAATCACAAGCAGTGTTGATATAAACAAAAAAATTCCTTAATAGTTTCATCGCCCCTCCGTAAAATAAAAATGTCATCCAAAAAACGGAGGTAGGTCCACCATTGACCTGAGAATTTGCTGTGAAATATATATATAATTTCTCCCAGGAATACATAACGAGGTTCACAAAAAGGGGGGAACAACTAATACCCATAGCAACCCCTTTTGTCTGTTTGTAAAACTCCCCCTCGAATATAAAAAAAATATTTTTTAAAATAATTTCCATAAGGACCATTACAAAATTCATTAAAGTGTTGCTTAAATTACAAACATCTAATAAAGCTTCATAGAAAAGGTTCAAACCCTCACAATGGGGAATAGAAGTGAATAAATCTACTACGTCAATAGTAAGGAAAACATTCATCTCATGGAAATATTCATTTTTTTATCTTGCCCAAAAAATCCCATGAGTCACGTAATATATAATCAATGCTCTTTAAGTTCCCATGAACCATCCTTTCTACAAATATCCCCAGTGGGTAGGTCATACTGTTCTCAGAACGTATAATCAAACGATATGGAGGATCAGATATATTTTTGTGGGTTTTAGAATACCAAAATAATAGGAGTTCTAGTATGCTCATTACACAAAAATTGAAATATTTCTTCATTAATTACACCCTGTAATAATGAATCTTCCAAACATAACTGAATTTTCTTATGAGCTACAATAATTTAATTAATGGCTGAGACTTCGTATTTATCATCATCCTGTAGCATCCTAAAAATTTTGTTGGTATAGTCCATCTTCTCCACTATTACCATACTTACCCCCCTTGTCAAGTTTCATAAACCTCAGGTTCAAATTAACACAAAGTTCCTTTAGGAGGTGGTTTTCTTCTTAACTGAGATTATACTGCTTATGTTTGGAATTATAATAGGTTCCATAAATTTCCTGTGTGCATACGTTTTCAAAAGTAGAGATTATAGGGTGTAAAGGAGGATTAAAACAACTTCTCCGTTTGAAATTTAGAGGTCTAGGTACTACGGAGGTATCCTTAAATAGATATTTTAGATTTAACTTCCTTGTATATAGTTTAAAATATGTAATAATGTGGGAGATATCTCCCTTACAATTAGGAACAAACTTAATAGCTTTCTTCAACAGAGAAAAATAATCTTTGTTAATTTCTAAACCAGCGTAGTTGAATATGTTGAACCCCTTATAACTCAATAGTATCCCATCAAAGGAATTAATTATTTCTTCCTCTGGGACTTCTAGGTCACTTAATAGTGACGGCCATTTCTGGTAAGGGGCCCTTCACCCTACTCCCTTGTTTCCCCCTTGTTGCTCTAAAAGATGCTTCCCTTTAGGTGCATTATACTACTTCTGTAAGCGTTCAGATCTCCTAAGTACTGGAAATTCCTGGTCATAATTTTCAACCACTTCATTAGTGTGTGGATGTGAGGAATGAAATACTTCTCCATTCCATTCATTATTGTTCTTAAAATATGATTTAGGAAGAGGTTAAGCATTTCTGTCTTTGTATTCACAAGCATCCCTATATAACTTTTTACGCTTCCTTTTTACATTATCATTGACCTGTTGCTCAATTTTATCAAACATACTATCATATTTGTAACATTATTTCATCAAAATGTACAACACTTAAAACAATTTTATTTAACCTTTCCACATCCCCAAATAAAGCTTCTATTTTTTTATTGTTAATCTTAATAATGAACTCCATGAGTTCAACACCGTGTCTGTCAAACATTTCTTCGGACAAACCATTAGGAAAGTGAAAAACCCTTAGCCCCTTCGGTACTCTCTTACATTTTATACTTTCCTTTAAAAACCCATTGTCACATTGGAGGTTACGTTCCTTCCCCGATTTAATTTCCGAGTCTCTCAAAACATTGTGTATGTTCCCTTCTCGAGCTTGGGTACCAGGTGGTGTGGGACTGATAGGAAAAATGTCCGTTTGGAGCCATTCACTCAGGGTTGGCCTCCTTCCTGAGTAGGTTGAATCTTGCCGTACCTGGCCACATGGTATGGAATCCTTGGTCATTGACCAGTTGTTAGAGCTTTGTGTAAGCTTCTTGAGTGCACCCGGGTCTCATGTAAGGGTTTCCTCCTCCTTCCTGGAACATCCTGCCTCCACAGTTGAAACCGGCATGGTTTCCACGCTCCTCACTGAGCCTCCCAGCCCTTGTAATCATTTGACAGCTGCTTGCAGCTCTGTTACCTTCCCAGTGAGAGTTGCAATAATGTTAGCAAGCTGCATCATAGTTGTAGTTTCGTTCACCCCATTATTGGTCATCCAAACATCATTGCTTTCCAAAAAGAAAGGAGACTGATTATTTTCAATAGCATCTGCCATCCTTTACAACAGTTCTTGAAATAATTATAACCAAAACGTTGTCACCACTCATATCTGTTCCACCCCAGTACAAAACGACTCCAAAAACACAAAACCAGGAACTGCAAGACACCAACCATAAACAAAAGTACACCAGTTCCGATAGAACACTCAAGTGATGTTGACAGTAATCCACATGAATGTGTTGCATAAAAATAGATTTATTGAGCGCGCTTTCATCTTAGAAACCAAGACTTCATCAGAAAACAGTTACAATTCAAAAACACAGTGCTTTTATACCCTTGAGCTAATGAAATAATTAATTAGCAATCAGTTATGCATCTTCCCTGTCATCCTTAAAGCAGCATACCAATATTTCACATCACTCCAACAGTTAAGGATGAGTCTTAGGCAGTGGTCACTTGATTGTAAAATGCAACCAGGTTGGTTAATATTGATTTTTCCAAAGGAAAATCCATGCTGGCACATATCTTACAATCCATTCTGATTTTCAGGATCAATTAAAACAATTCCATGGATATCTTGTCATAATATTTGCACAAAATTGAGGTAGGACTAATAGGTCTGTTGTAATTTTCTAACCTTAATAGATTTCTTCTGTAATAAAGGAGCTATACAACCCTTAAGCAATTTATTAACTATAGAGTGCAACACTGGGAGTATTGTCTTAATTCCTGATATTAATATCACGGGAATATAGTCAGGATCCAGTCTTGTTTAAAGAGCGCTTTTATATGCAAGATGTAGATAAATACTCAAATAATTTGGGTTGCTGAGTATCACTTTGTGAAATGCACAAGATCAGTTCATCTGATAAACCCGTGGGATTAAACAAACCATTACCACATATATTTAAAGATGTAATTGGATTAAAACACGTATTTTTCAAAGTTAGATTTATAGAATTGTTTTTTGTTCCTAGTACTAAATGACAAATTAGTCTTCTAGATTATTTTTTCATTATTAAGACATTTTAAATTGAATTTTAATTTAATTGATGTAATTTACCTTTAATATCTGAAGCAGAATTTCTTTTAAACGTGTTTGTAAAGCTGTCTCTTTCTCTTATAAATATTGCACAAGTTAGTGTTCCACCAGCACAGAAAGGATACATTTTCATTGCATGTTTGGATGGGTTTCTTCCATAATAGTTTGTAACACAGCCTGTAGTGTTTTATAATTAATGTACAGGTTATGTTCTGCCAATGTGCCCTCCTCAGCATTGTTTACAGATTCGATTAGACCCTTAAAATTAAAGTTATATCTTTTAAGAGCTGCAGAATGTATATTGTGATCAATGTACTAAAAGACAAAGAACTATGATCCGAGTTATTCAATGGAGGACCAAGATGCAAATATGTCACTTTTGTAGGAGTGTTTGTTAAAACAAGGTCAAGTATATTACTTAATCTTCAAGGTCTTTTTGCAAGTTGTGTTATTTAATACTATTGTATCCAAAAATTCCTGCTTAGCTAAACAGCAAGATATATAAATTGCTCAATCAATTCTGTGATTGTTAAAAATCACCCATCATAATTGTCCCTGAGTTTTTCCAGTGAGATTATAAATAATGTCTGTACTTACAATTTGAAGTATTGAAGGTTTCCTGTAACTGCATATTAAACTTGTATAATCTTTAAAGGAAGGATTTAGTATACCCACAACAATGATTTTGAAGTCTGATTTAATAGCGAACATGTTATAAATTAGATTTAGAATATTTTTGCTCTGTTTCAGAGCTGTCTTTCCCATAGTGGCTATTACCCTGCTCAAAACTTTCGCTTACATTATGTTTAGTGTAGAACTAAACATATTTGTAGTAGAATGAAGAGCTTTTTTTGCTAGTATTAGGGCATTACATTCTAGGTGTTGTGTACAGCAATGACAAGTATATTCTTGAGAACAAGGTAGGCATGCAGTGCTTTCACCCATGGATGCTTACTGTCTTTAGTTGAAAGGGTTGTAGCTGCAAAAACGTTTGACATTTCATCTATCAAGTTAAATGACAGAAATAAATAAGAGCATATAATATTTTTCCAACTCAAAAAATTTGCTGCAGCAGAGTAACAATGAAAAATCCCAGTCAGACATTTAAACAGCCACTGGATTGTCTGAAAGATGATGAAGCATTCAACAGTACACAACGTCCTGTCTACTAACTCTTTTCACCCCTCCGACTGTCTTATCGTGATTTTTCATTTTACTTTGTAATCTGTGACTAAGAATATAATAGACACGTGTGGATCAGATTGCATCCACATTTAACAAATTAATGCATAAAATAAAAAAGCAACAAAACCAGACACAAAAAAAGATGAATAATATAGGTTCTTACATTGATATAGATTTTTTTTACCGGTTTGTGTGTGGTTGCCATATACATGTGTTTATGCTTATATATATATATATATATATATATATATATATATATGTGTGTGTATAGATATATATAGATATATATATATACACACACGCACACAGTGGTTATAAAAAGTTTAAACACCCCTGTTAAAATGCCAGGTTTTTGTGATATTAAAAAAAATGAGACCATGATAAATAATTTCAAAGCTTTACCCACATTTAATGTGACCTATAACCTGTACAATTCAATTGAAAAACAAACAAATCTGTTTGGAGAAAAAATATAAAAAATAAAAAACGTACAATAAGCTGGTTGCATAAGCATGCACTTCCTTAAACTAATACTTTGTTGGAGCACCTTTTGATTTAATTACAGCATTCAGTCTTCTTGGGAAGGAGTCTGTCTGCATGGCACATCTTGACTTGGCAGTATTTGCCCACTATTCTATGCAAAAGTGCTCCAAATCTGTCAGATTGTGAGGGCATCTATTGTGAGCAGCCTCTTTAAGTCACCCCACAGATTTTCTATTGGATTTAGGTCTGGGCTGTGGCTGGGCCATTCCAAAACTTTAATTTTCTTCTGGTGAAGCCATTCTTTTGTTGATTTGGATGTATGCTTGAGGTCATTGTCATGTTGAAAGGTGAAATTATTTTTCATCTTCAGCTTTCTAGCAGACGCCTGAAGGTTTTGGGCCAAAAGTGACTGGTATTTGGAACCATTCATAAATCCTTCCACCTTGACTAAAGCCCCAGTTCCAGCTGAAGAAAAGCAACCCCAAAGCATGATACTGCCACTACCATGCTTCACCATTGGGATGGTGTTCTTTTGGTGATGCAAAGTGTTTTTGTGCCAAAACTACCTTTTGGAATTGTGGCCTAAAAGTTCAGCCTTGGTCTCATCAGACCATAACACATTTTCCCACATGCTTTTGGGAGACTTGATGTATTGTTTTGCAAATTTTAGTTGGGCCTGGATGTTTTCTTTGTAAGAAAAGGCTTCCATCTTGCAACTCTACCCCCATAGCCCAGACATATGGAGAATATGGGAGATTGTAGTCACATATAGTACACAACCAGTACTTGCCAGAAATTCCTGTAGGTCATTCAATGTTGCTGTAGGTCTTTTGGCAGCCTCCCTGACCAGTTTTCATCCATTTTGGAGGGATGTCCAGTTCTTTGCAATGTCACTGTTGTCCCATATTTTCTCCACTTTTTGATGACTGTCTTCACTGTGTTCCATGGTATATCCAATGTTGTGGAAATTTTTTTGTACCCGTCTCCTGACTTGATACCTTTCAACAATGAGATCCCTTTGATGGTTTGTAAGCTCTCTGCAAACCATGGCCTTTGCTGTAGCAGGCAACTGAGTAAATGCAAGGAAAATCCTACTAGGATAATTGAACTTTATTTGTGGTTAATCATTCCCTCTCTAATTGATGGCAGGTGTGTACCCAAGAAGACTGAATGCTGTAATTAAATCAAAAGCTGCTTCAACAAAGTATTAGTCAAACGGTGTGCACACTTATGTAACCAGCTTATTGTACGTTTTTTATTTTTTATATTTTTTTCCCTAACAGATTTGTTTGTTTATTCAATTGAATTGTACAGGCTATAGGTGACATTAAAGATGGGAAAAGTTTTGAAATGATTTATTGTGGTCTCATTTTTTATATCACAAAAACCTGGCATTTTAACAGGGGTGTGTACACTTTTTATATTCACTCTGTGTGTGTGTGTGTGTGTGTGTGCGTGTGTGTGTGTGTGTGTGTGTATATATACACACACACACATGCACACACACACACACACACACATATATATATATATATATATATATATATATATATATGGGTTCCATACACTAGATTACCATGACCCGTGCCCTAACCCTAAGGTCCGTGATGACTTCAGCGCAGTGAAGGACATAGCAGTGTCCTCCACTATGGTGCGATATTCACAAACCTTAGGGTTAGGGCATGGGGTAGGGTAAAGGGGATAGCTTTACTAACTATCCCCTTACCCTAACCCGTGCCCTAACCCTAAGGTCCGTGACTATTGCACCATAGTGGAGGACATAGCTTGTTTTTTATGTCCTCCACTGTGCTGCAGTGTTTTCGGAGAAGTGCACTTACGCAAAAGTTCACTTTCATTAAAGTGAACTTTCGCAGAAGTGAGGCTTCCTATTACAAGTTCGAAGTAGTGAACTTTCGTTCTTGTAATAGGAATCCATATATATATATATATATATATGTGTGTGTATTACCTTCAAAATGTTGAATGCTAAATGGTTGAAAATTAATTGGTTGAATGCACTATATTAAATGATCAAAATGCTGAAATAAAATTAGTCTAAACTCACAATGTCGAAATTATCGAATTTGCCCATTTCTGCACTGTAGTACGATGTCAGAGTTGGTATATTTAAGTAGGGGGGTGTGGGGGAGCACAGACATGAGGTGATCTCACTGCTTTTTCAATTAAATGATTTTAGACATTTTGATCATTCAGTGTTTTGGGTTTAGATGTTATTTTTCAACCAAATGAACATTAGACATTATGGCATTCGACATTTTGAAGGTAAACCTATACATACGTGTATCTATATATATATATATATATATATATATATATATATGTGTGTGTGTGTGCATGTGTATAATTGTATTTATATATATATATATATATATATATATATATATATATATATATATATACATATATATATATATATACATATACATATATAAACACAACAGTAATTACAGGATTTCTTCAATACTCAGTTCAACTATTAATATGGGATGCCCTCCAGATGTTTGATAGAACATGTGTAAATACCTGTAGAAGTGAATAGTCATATGATCATAAAATGCAAGTATTACTTTGTTGTGCAATATCAGAATGGGTTTACTTAAGTAGCATAGGGTGTGGGGGTGCAAGCAGGCAAGCACCCAGAAAAAACACTTTATAATGGTTTGCTCTGTACTTTTTGTAATTTGAGTCTCAGTCTTTGCAGATTGATAGTTTTATATTTATTCATTTGTTTTTTTCTTGGTTTCTTTTAATTGGAAACTTCAGTAGCATCAGTCCACAAAACACACAAATGCCAGACGCAAAAAATATCATACTTCCATTACAAATGAGAAAATACAGAGAAGCTTAAACATTATTTACATCAGTCATTTAAATTTATTAATTTATGCATTCTTAACATCTTTTGAAGTTTCCGTTGGAGAGTTCAGTTCATAAACTTTAAAATGCAAATCAAATTGTGGACTACTCTATCAAGTGTCCGTTAATATTTACGTTGCATATCTATGCAGCTAGATTATAATTTTGAGTAAAAAGAAGAGGGAGGGAACTTGTATCACAAGTGATAGACTTAAACTACAGTAGATATATAATAAATCCAGGGAGACCACTTTATGTGAAGCTTTTGTCTGCATTTGGGGGTCTTCAATAGACAATTTTGATTTTATATACATAGCCGAAAGAAGAGGAAGGAAGTCTAGTTGGATTAGTAAATCTTGAACCTCCAGGGATTGGTGGTCTTACATTGTCTAGTAATACACTTTTTGTAAAACAGAAATATATTTGATAATGAAAGCTCATTCTCAGGAAGTCCCACCAGGCAGCCTTCAAATGGGAGCAGAAAGTCATCTTTTAGGAAGACCCTGTTAGGGAATAATATCTTAATTAACTAACACTTTCTTAAATTTCTGATGCTCTACCCAGAAAAATGTTCCTCCATTTGCCAACTGTTGGTTACTTACAACTCCGTCAGGCACACACACACACACACACACACACACACATATATATATATATATATATATATATATATATATATATATATATATATATATATATATATATATATATACATACACACACACACACACACACACACACACACACACACATATATATATATATATATATATATACACAGATGCATGCACACATACAAACACGTATAAAGGAATGTAGACATTGCCACCAAAAAGTGATATTTTCTAGAGATTGTAGCATAGTTATAACTTAGTACAATGCTCCCCAAAAATGTGACTCTAATTTGGTATCTAACTCAAGAAGGCTTCTTGCCCCCGTTTTTGCAAATTATGTGATGTTCTATTGGGAAACTGAACATGTGTTTAAGAGTAGATGAAACAGAAGTATTAAATATACAAGATGCCTGGATGATACATTTTCAATGTGGGGGATACAATAGCAAGTTGGAAGAATTTTTATAATATATAAATCAGACTGTGTACTTTTTGAATTTTGCGAACAGTTATACTGTTGAAAAGATTTTTTACTTGGATACAGAGTTGGGTATTGATGCAATAAATATGAGACTGTTCTCCATGATTCACAGAAAGCCAACGTTTTCTAGTTCTTATTTATATTTACACCAGCAGGCACTCTTCACATTAAAGTTTGGTAGTGAAGTGGCAACTAGTTTGAGCAGCCAGGATGGTGACGAGGGATGGTGACATGAAGGCCAATAGTATAAACAAATGGGTGTGGTCTGTGGCCCCATTTTTGTAAATTATGTGATGTCCTATTGGGAAACCGAATGTGAGTAGATACAAGGGAAATATTAAATATATGAGCTACCTGGATGATATATTTTTAGTGTTTGAGGCACAATAGACAAGTTGAAGAATTTTTACAGTATATAAATGAGACTGTGGAATTTTTGAATTTTACATACAATTATAGTGTTCAAAATATTTTTTACTTGGATATAAAGTTGGGTATTGATACAGTAAATAAGAGACTGCTCTCCAGGAAAGCCGGCATTTTCCAGTTCCTCTTTAGATTACACCAGCTGGCACCCTTCTCATCAGAAAAGTTCGGTAGTGAAGAGGCAACTAGTTTGAGCAGTCAGGATGGTGACAAGGGATGAAGAATTTCATGAGGAGTTCAGTTTTATTTTGGATATGTTCAAAAAGAGGGGTTACCCTGATAATCTATTGGAAAATGTTAAAAATGAGGTATTGTATAAAAAAACGAAATGGCACATTTCAGCATATTTTAGGCAAACAAGTTAGTGATGAGACTGTGAGGCTAGATGTTGGTGGGAAGGAGAATAGAGGTGTCTCCTTTATTTTGACCTGCAATAAAGATTGTTTGGCTATATGCGATTTAATGAAGAAAAAATGGAATTTATCGATTGATAAAGCTATATTAAATTGGGTACTAGACCCAAATTTACTTTCAAGAGAGATGAGTCTTTTAAGGACATCTTGGAAAATAATTCTCTGAATAAGAATATTTTAAAAAGACCAACTAGTAAAAGAATAGCAAATTATAAATGTGGCATGTGCAGTGTCTGTATATATTAACAGGTGATAACTTCAAGTTAGCTAACATTAATATTTTTATTAATGCACATTATAATTGTCAGTCTAAAAATGTGGTATATTTAGCTAAATTTCTAAAATGTCCAGCTTTTTATATTGGTAAAACCTCCAGGCGAATAAAGGAAAGATTATATGAGCATTTAACAGACATTAATAAAAGTAGACAAAGTAATGCTTTATATAGGCATGTGAATGTACACACGGACAACAGTTTTGGGTTTTTTGTGATTTAGCAGATTAACCCTGACCCACAAGGGAGAATTGTACCTGAGCATTTAGTGATTTGTGAACTCAAATGGCAATTGCATTTAAATGCTACTGTGACCCCATGATTAAATGAAAATATTAGTATTAATCATAGTTTAAAATTGAAGAACTATGAAGGTTTTTAACATATGCAAAATTGTTTGTAGTTTCTTTTAGCATTGTAACTGTAATGGTTTTAATTTGGTAGTTTATCAACCAGTTAGGGCATCTGTTAATTGATGTTTTAATTGGATTTGTACATAAGGGATATATTTTTGTAATTTGTTAGTTCTGAAGAAGTCCCTAACAGACACTGGGATGAAAAGCACTTCACTATTCATGGTGTAATAAAGTAGATTTTCCAGTTCTTTCTGGTGGCTGCACTTTTTTTTTTATTTTGTTTAGTTCAGTTTTTTTGGTTAATTGTATAAAGCCTATCAATCAGATGGTCACTTTTTAGCTGCCCTGATTGAGCTTCAATACACCATTGAAGTAGTCCTGGAAGGACCTTTAGTTGATAAGTATAGAATTTTAAGTTTTTAAAATGACATATACTTCATTGTGTCAGATGGTTTAATATTGTTTAACTTTGAAAAAGTTTCCCCAACTCCTCAAGCTGCCATTAGCAAGAAGTTGCTCCCAGTAGTCCAAAGGGAGCCTTTTGTCTGTCAATCATAAAAATCCCCTTTCTTGAATTCCCCACATTGAACATAGTGCCATGGGGGTGATCTCATCTTACCAATCCATGAGTTTACCCTCTGTAACATACTTAAAGTAGAGCCTGGGATATGCTTCATCATTGCATTACCTTGGCAAATTGGATTTCTATTTTTTGACAAAAAGGGTTTTATACAAACTTTGGATCCCTTGGCATTTAGCAAATAAATAAATTAATAAATAAAACCTTCAGATAGCTCTACAGTGCCCATTTATGAGCAAGTAATGGCAGAGGAGAAGATATATGATGGAAATCTGGGTCAGGAACCCAATTCCACTGCCTCTTTTGGAGGTGCTTATGTACCCAGATAAAAGGCGATATTTTGCTTATAAAGCTCCTGTAAAACATTGATGGTAGAGGGCTAGGTATACTTTAAGAAGTATAAATAATATAAGGTAGAAGCATCTTTTGGATAGCTGCTATTCACTGATTGGCATCTAAATACGTGTCTTTCCTCTGAGCCAACAAACCATTACAGACTGGCAGGATGTAGTCATGATCATGTCTGAGTGAATCTTAAATGGTGTTTGCTGAAGGGACTCCCAAAGTTAATGTATTTCTGGGGACATAAAAAAGGAAATTACTGCTTAAGTCCATTATGGATGAAATAATGGCTAACTGTAAAGTTCTATATTGACTTAATTTATCGCCTGGCAACTTGCTATATTCATCAGTAGTTTCCATTGCTATATATTTGGATCTTACAAGTATACTAACAGGTCATCTGCATATAATATAAGGTATGCTGAATCCTGCTGCAAGTGTGATCCCCTTCCTACTAAAGCTTGGAAGTTAAAAGCTCTTGGTATAAAGCAAATAAAAGTGAAATGGGACCTTCCTGTCTATTTTCTTTGAAAATTGTTAGAGTAGGGGATTTCTCCTAGTTTAATTATTGCTGAGATGCCTACATGTAATCTATCAATTAGCCTTATTAATTCATTGTGAAAATTGGAGCAAGACAAGACTTCATAAAGAAATTACTAGCCAGCCCTGTTGAAAGCTTTTTCATATTCAAAGTTCAACATTACTAAATGTTTTAATTTGTCTCTCTAACCATCTGTTACAAGCAGAGTTTTCATAGTATTACCAGAAAGTTTGCAGTCAGTAATAAAGCCTATTTGGTCAGGATGGATTAGTGTTGGTTACTACTTTGCTAGTCTTTGTGTTAAAATGAAAACAAAAAGTTTATTAGCAACTGATGTAAAGCAACAGGACACACTAGACAGGGGATCTTTCCCTGGTTTCATTATTAGAGAGATCAAAGCACCCATCCCGCAGCTCTTGGGACATCCAACTACATTTAGAATCTGATTAGTCAGCATAAGGAACTGGTCCGTAATTTTAGAGAGTTTTCACATTTAAGGCATCAGGGCCAGGTGCTTTTCGTTTTTGGAATTGTTCAGAATATTCTCTCATTCTTCCTTAATGATTGCCGCTATTAGATATTCCTTCTAGTAAACAAAGAGCTACATGTTTAATTGGGGAATTCAATCCATTACCATTTAAATATATCCAAGGAAAAGCATCTTCAACAAAACAAGTAGATTTACACTCCTTGCCAGCAGACATAACCCCAGACAAAAGTGATTGTTTTTTGACAATAGGATATAATGTATGTATGTGTGTGCATGGCTATGTATATGTTTTATGTATACAGACAAAAACACATTCATTTTATACACTGCATTTGTTTACTGGGAAAGTCCACTGGACGTAAAAGAGCCCATTTTCAGTGGAGGCCCAGGGAGAAAAGCTGCAACAAGTACATAGATACAGAACATATTAAACATTAAGTGGTACAAAAGTAGATACAGTGTTACACATAGTGATTACAGTAATATATATACAGACTATATACATAAAAGCAGGAATTTTGTTGGTTGCCAGATAAATTCTATCAGAGCGGTATAAATCGAGATATATTAATCAGCATTTTTGTACCAATGTCAACAAGTGATGAAAAGTAATAATTATGGAGAAAGTACCATCAGTTAGCAGTAGCAAAAAGCATAGGAGTTTAGTTATATAAGGAGAAGGAAAGGGTTAAATTATACAGCAGGTAGACAGCCATGAAGAGTTAAGATGTTTTTCAGCATTTGTTTCAAGGTGGTGGTGCCTATGTTTCTTATAGAAGGTGGAAGTGATTTCCATAGTTTGGCGATGGTGAAGGAATAGAGGAGTTGACCAGCAGGTAAAGTGGACATTTTTACTTTCAGAAGTAGATGATTTTCAGATCTTAGTTGCCTTCTGGGTTGGTATTGGGCAAGTAGTGTCGAGAGAGCAGGACAGTCTTTGGGTCTGTAGATTATTTTGTGTGCTGTAGTTAGTTGGGTGAATGAGAGATGGTGAGGGAGTTCCAGCCAGCCTACTTGTTTCAGTGAGTTCCAGTGGTGGGATGAGAATTTAGCCTTGGTGGCAAATTTGGATATAGTGTTGTAACACATTTCAAGTTTGGATTTTGCAGAATTTTGGATATTAGTTAGAAGAAGGGGCACCATAAAGGAGAGAGGGTAATAAAAAGGTGGTTGCAATGGGTTTGCCTAGTAGAGAAGCTAAGAAAATGTTGGTGCCTGTAGAGCATACTGAGCTTTTGGTGTGTTTTTTGTTCTTGTTTATGTGTAGGTCAAAGTTAAGGTTTTTATCTGTAATAATACCTAGTAGTTTAGTATGTGGGGCAACTTCTATAGTGTTATTATCCTGGGCTTGTATAGTGAAGAGGGTTATTTTTTTATCTAGGGGAGTGGTTTTCTTAGGGGTAAAAAGTACTAGTTTTTTCTTTTTTTGGGGTTTAGGGCAAAATGATTGTTAAGCCTCCAAGATTCAATAGAGGTGAGGACATTCCGAGTGATTTGCTTGAGTTCAGAGCTGGAAATTGCAGTACATATCATTGTAGAGTAGTCACCATATGGATTATTGAGCATTGTGGGAGAGTGGCGTGAAAGTTGTTAATAAAGGTGCTAAATAAGACGGAACCAAGTATCAAGACTTGCAGTACCCCTGTGGAAGTATTGAGGAAGGGGGAGAGTAAGACTGTTGCCATTTGGTGGATTGCTGCCTATTGGGTAGATACCTATTGAATCATTGTAGGGTAGGTGGGGAAATGTGGAGGGTGGATAGTTTGGGGAGGAGGATGGTGTGGGAAATGCTATCAAAAGCTTTGGAGAGGTCTAGGAAAAGAGAAGCGTTTATTTTGCCAGAATCCTGTGCCCGGTTAACTGTATCAAGGAAATAGAGGAGGGCAGTAGTGGTGCTGTGTCTTGGTCTGAAACCATGCTGAGTAGCTAATAGAATTTGGTTTTCAAGCAGGTGATTGAGGAGTTGGGTATGGATGCATTTTTCAAGTATTTGAGAGAGAGGTGAAAGAATTGCTATGGGCCGAACGTTTCTGGTGTCTGTGTTGGTACTGCCTTTGTGTAAGGTTTGTGGATGCTTTTTTTTTTCCAGAAGTCTGGGACTAGGGATTCTTTAATCAATCTGTTACTGAGTATGCTGATGGGATAAGCTGTAGAGTTTGCAGCTAGCTGCAGGAAGTGTGGGGGTAGATTGTTAGAGACCACGGTACAGGGTTTTATCTTAAGCAAAAGTTTTTGTATTGTGGCGGTGGGTATGGGGGAATAATTTAGGTTGGTGTCGAGGGTAGGATTGTTTTCTAGGATGATGTGGTCATCAGCTGTCTTGGTTGTGGTGATGTTAACTGTAGGAAAGGTGGCTGTTAGATTAGCTATGGTGTCAATGAAGTAGGAATTGAAGAGGGTGTCAGGTTCTGCAGGGGTTTTGTGTGGGTCAGGGGATGGCTTGTTTGAGAGCCTGGGTGTAATAGCTGGTTAATTGAGGACCAGAATTTTTGGGGATTATCTTTGTTGGCTTTGTAGATGGAGGTAGTGGACTTTTTTATTTCTGTTTTTTTGTCTTGTTACAGAATTACTTGTAGTAGAGTTGAGGGGTCTTTGTTTTTCTGCCACAATTTCCAGATTTTATCCCTTGTGGACATGACTTCTTTGGTGGATCGCACCACTTGCATGGTTATGATTTATTTGTTTTTGGCGGGTGGGTGTTTGCCCTTGTAGGATGTCTAGGAATGGTGAGTTAAAGAATTCAACAGCCTCATTAAGTGGTAGGGATTTGAGAGGTTCCCAATGTACTTTGGCCAAGGTTTCATTAAATATGCATGATTGGAACTTGGTCAAATTTCTGGTTAATTTGTATTGGTGTTGGTCTGGGGTTGGGGTAGATTTGCATATGATATATACTGGGCAGTAGTCGCTAATGGTATTAGGTAGTATGCCTGCAGTGTTGGACAAAACCCCACAGGGACTAGAGCTGAAAAACTATCAAGTTTAAGTTGAGTAATAAGCTTAAGATATCAGTATCTAACAAAAGATTAATCTAAGTAGCTCTGGAATGCTTTAAGTATCACTGTAAGCACACAAACAGGGTTGTTGGGCAGTTATAGTAGAGAGCATGCTGTAAGTAAAAAGTAGACATTTACTAATTTAAGCAGTGGATGCTTGGGACTTGGAAGGGGGTGTGTGCGTGTGTGTGTGTTTGTGAGGGTAATTCTAGGTATTATAGCACTATCTAGTGGCAATTGGCTGGAATATTAGGGAGGAGAGGACCCTTTGTTGTTGTCACATGGCAGAACTAACATACCTTTTAACACTAAGCCTTAGAACTTTACAAAAACTAAGTAGTAATTCACCTATTGCAACAGAAAAGCTGTAGGGTGTCAGTTTTTTGCTTCCCGGAGGTTTTATTTAGTTAAAAGATATCCAGCTTCAGTGGACAAAACAGACTTATTTATTTATTTTTTTGCAGTTTAGTCTCTGGTGGGAGGTGGGGTAGCCACACTATGCAATTAAGAAACCCATGCGAACTGAAAAATAAAGTTAAATAAGGCATAATTAGTTCATAGGTTCATAGGTAGGTAATAGACTATCTGCCCTAGGGCATTTATAAGCCCAGCCAGAATGTGTTGGCTTTCACCTCCCTTTTAGATTAGATTCCTGAGCCTCTTTCCAGCAGAGCCATAGAAGTGATCCCAGGTGTAAATTTACGATTTCCCATCCACTCATCAAGATTTCTTTTGAAGAGGGTCAGTGAGGGGCTCTGCCTAACATGGATTGGGATTCTATTCCAGAGCAAGGGAAGCCTCTGGGATAAGAATCTATCCCTCCAGCATGTCCTATTTATTGTTGTGCTGAGGTTTAAATCCCTAGAGCTTGTATCTCTAAGGGATTTGGATTTCTTGAGGTGGAGCATGTCCATTAATTCCGGGTTAGACATTGCCTTGTACGTCAGGCAGAGATCGCCTCTCTGTAGGCGGTAAGCAACTGAGTAGAGTTGGAGTTTCTTTAGTGGAGCTGCATAGGGCATCTGTTTGAGGCCCACAATCCTCTTGGTGAGGTACTTTTGGGGTCTGCCTAGCTTTTGCAGGTGTCAGGTAAGGTACATCCCAAATGGGGCAGTGTACTCAATTATGGGCCTGATGAGTAGAGGGGCACAATGACCTCTCTTGATCTAGATGTGAACCCTTTCATAATTAGGTGGTCTATATAGAAGGTTTTTCTAACCACTTTGGCAATGTGATTATCAAAGGAGAGGTTACTATCTACTTGGGTCCCCAGATCCCTAATTACATCTTCCGTACTTAGTGGATTACCACCTATGTGGTAGTTTGTGGACACATTGTTTTTCCCAAAGGGGATGACTATGCACTTTTTGGCATTTAGCTTGAGGTCATGGTTCTGACACCAGGTATCTGTCTCCGTAAGACCCTTCTGGAGGATGCTTGTATCAGCCAGAGAGTCGATTATGGCTCCCAGTTTGCAATCATCTGTGAACTTGGTCAGCCACAGTCCTCCCGTGCTTGCCTGTACCTCAGAGAAGTATATACCGAACAAGAGGGGGTCCCAGGACTGAGCCATGTGGGATGCCACTTGTAACCGGTTTGGAGTCTGACATGGCACCCGCAACTCTGACCATGTGGGTTCTATCCCTGAGCCAGTTTGCAACCCATCTCATGTCATAGGGGTTGATATTCAAGCTTGTAAGCTTGTTTATAATGCCAGAGTGGGGTATTGTGTCGAAGGCCTTTGCAAGGTCCAGGTAGGCTGTGTGGACTAGCTTTCCCTCATCTATGGCCTTGGTAACTGTTTCAAAGAAGTCAACTAGGTTTAAGAGGCAAGATCTGCCTTTAACAAAGCCAAATTAGGTAGGGTCCAGTGTCTGGAGGTTCCCAATGTCTTTGTTTATGAGATCCATGATGATGCGCTCCATAGCTTTGCAGACCAGGCTAGTCAGGCTTATAAGGCAATAGTTCCCGGGGTCCGTGGTGGCGCCACCTTTGTGGAGTGGGATAACTGTTGCTGTATGCCATTTTTTGGGTACATATCCTGTAGTAAGGCTGAGTTTGAACAGTGACTTTATGTGAGGGTTCAGTTCTTTTTGGAGCTCGTGAAAGATGCAGCCGGGACACCATCCGGTCACATTGATGCTGTGTTTTTTGCTTTGGAGAGGGCTGCTTTCACCTGTGTGTCTGTGATGTCTTGGAGACTACATTCTTCTGAGATAGGCACTGGCCCTTTGGGGGTGGGGGGGTGGTAAAGTTTGCACTGAAACTGTCCATCAGGATGTTGGCAATGTCAGTAGGTTCAGTGTATTTTTTGACATTTTGCACCAGCTCAGAGCAGATCTGAGAGTTGTCACCTAGATTCTTGATGTAGCTAAAGGCCTTGTGATTATCTTTAGAGTCTTTGGCGAGTTTTCTTTCGAAGCTGGCATTTGATGATTTTATGAGGGATCGTAGTTTCTTGCTAATACTGATCAGGGATGCCTTCCCTTTTTGGGATTTTGCTCTGTCATGGAATAGTTTCCTCCTTCTGTTGTATAGCTTATTTATGGCTGGGGTCCACCAGACTGGTCTCCTGTTTTTGGAGGAGTGAGTCTTGGTTTTACTTGGGATGGCTCGATCCATGCGTTCCTGTAGGTGCCCATAGAATGCATTTGTAAAGGATTCTGCGGTTTGGGCAGCATTTTCCATTAGCCCGGGAGCTTTGAAGCTTTCCACCTCGGTCTTGAGAAGTGTGAAGTTTGCTTTTGAGAAATTTTTCACAGTGGTTTCCTTGGCTGGGGGTGGGGTCGGGATGTGGATGTCCAGTGTCATTAGTTTATAGTCTGATCTTACCAATGAGGGGTTTACCTCTGGTTTGAAACATTGAGCCCCCATGTTGGTGATGACCAGGTCCAGTATGTTGTCCCCTCTTGTGGGAGTGGTGACCAGTTGTTCCATGGTGTTTAAGTTTATAAACTCCAGGAACCGTTGGGCAAAGGAGTTGGGACTTGAGTAGTTTTACCAGCCAATGTTTGGGTAGTTGAAATCACCCAGTGTCATGGTGTTTGGTGAGACCTTCATATTCTCCAGTGTTCTCAGGAATGCCGAGTGGGGGTCCTGAGACAAGGTGGGTGATCTGTAGCAAGCTACAAACTTAAAAGCAGTTTTGCCCACTGTTAGTTGCACATGGATGGTCTCCGATGCCTTGTGCAGTGCCACTAACCTGGAGGTGTGGGTATCCTTCATGAAAATGGATACTCCCCCGCCTTTTGTATTTCGGTCCGAGTTCTGGTGCCGAAAAGCATGGTATGAGTTATATCCTGGTAGTGCTGGGGTGCTCTCTGGAGCCTTGAACCAGGTTTCTGTTACTGCACAGATATCGATTTTCTCCATACTGAGGAGGGCCTCGAGTGCGTGCATTTTGAAGTTTAGACTTCTGGCGTTGAATAGCATTACCCTCAGTTTTTTGTTTCTTGTGTTGTCTATGGAGGTGGGTTTGTCTTTTGAGCCTTGCCTAAAAAAGGCACTATGGGGGTGGCAAGAGTCTTAGCCAGTATTCGAAAGCCTAAGGGTGACAGGTGCAAGCCGTCCCTAGCGAAGCAACATAGCTTGTCGAGCATGTCATCCCAGGCTGACAGACATTGGATCCCCTTTGAATGACACCAATAGCTTAGCCAATTGTTAAAATTGATCATTTTGTCTTTATACTGTGGCATAATTCGTGGTGAGGGCAAGATGCTACTCAGGGTCAGGGACAGCTCCTCTGTCTCTTTTCATGTAGTCCAGGGAGGTACGTCTCAGGTCATTCACACCAACATGGACAATGACATAGTCATATTTGTACTTGCTTTGGAGTGACCTGAGTGCTTGTGTTATGTGGCGGATCCTGGAACCCGACAGGCAGCTTACAGTGACCTTCTTGTTCAGTCTGGTGAGCGGGACGTTAGTGTGCCTGACAATAGAGTCTCCTATTACTAGTGTATTTGGTGTTTTATTTAGCTTTAAGGGCTGCAACTGTGTGGCACACTGACTTTGTGAAGTATGTGATATGTGAATATTGTTGTGGGGTAGCGGTTGCTTGGATGTCTGCTTTGGAGGTCTCTGCTGCTTTGGCAAATTTTTATTTAGAGCCTCTGAGTATGTTTTTGTGTGTTTGTGGTTTCATTCTCCTCCTGACTGACTGTGCCAGTCTTGGGTTAAGAGAGCTTGGCCTCCAGTTTGGCTGTATAGTTGCATCTCTCACATACATTTGAGTTTGTTGGAAGGAGGAGAGGGTTGCTGTGTACATAAGGCAGTTGTAACATTGCCTCAAGATTCCCAGATTCACCAGCTGGACAGGAGAGTATACCTGAAACTGCCCTTTGGACATGCCTGAATAGTTTAAAAAATTGGTTTACTGATTGTCCAGAAGGGACGAATAGGGAGCCTTGTATTTCTGAGTAGTATGTGTGTAGTGCTATAGTTTGTTAGTGCTTACTTGAGAAGTTTGAGCAAGTGCTGGGCTGTAAAGGAAGGTTGAGTGCTTGCTTTGAGAGTTTGATTAGTTCTAAGGGAAAAATTGAAGAGCAGACTTTGTTTAGCCGGGAATAGTTTAAAACTGCTTAAAACCGCACAAATGCGGTTAAGGCAGGGAGCTTGAAAGAGATGGGAATTAGCACAAAACAGCCAATAAGCTACTAGTTGCTGGGCTGAGACCACTCCTCCAGGGACAGATAGGCTGCTCAAAGCTTCCCACTCTCACTGGTGAACAGAGAACCTTCCTCCTATCCAAGTAAGGATATGGGCAACACAGGAACTTATACCGCAGCCCAGAATTCAGCAAAACCTGAAATTTGGACTACTCTAGTTTAGAAAAGGCAGGAAACAAGGATTTTTTTTTTTTTTTGCAGAACAGTAACTTACACAAGAAACACTGTAAATGCTTTAAACAGGCTAGCGCACTTGAGTGTGTAGTCTACAACAGTTAACACAAAAACAAATTTAAATTAATTTTGAAGTGCAAAAACAATAAAAAAAAATACAAAAAACAATGCTTTTTAAATCTTAGATAAGCTAGAAACTCACTTTTCGGTGAGAAAATGCAGTCGCAGGTAAATAGGCAGAGAAAAAATACTTAATCTGTTGAAAGTCTCTCTCTTGTCTCTCTGCTGCTTGTAGCACTCTGCAGGACACCACGAGGAACTGTGCTAAGTTAGATACAAGGGCAAAACCACGCAAATGTGGGTTTTTAAGGCAGAGAGCTTGAAAGAGATGGGAATTAGCCCAAAAACAGCCAATAAAGCTACTAGTTGCTGGGCTGAGACCACTCCTCCAGGGACAGATAGGCTGCTTAAAGCTCCCCACTCTCACTGGTGAACAGAGAAGCTTCCTCATATCCAAGTAAGGATATGGGCAACACAGGAACTTATACCACAGCCCAGAATTCAGCAAAACATGAAATCTGGACTACTTTCGTTTAGAAAAGGCGGGAAACAAGGATATATATGTATATATATATATTTTTTTTTTTGCAGGGGTAAGGTGAAAAGTTTACAGGAATCTGAGGTGGAGAGCATGCAAGGGATACAGATAAAGAGAATTGGTTAAATTGTAATTTACATTGCGTATATGTGTATGTATATATATATATATATATATATATATATATATGTATAGATGTATATATATATATATATATATATATATATATATGTATATGTATATCATAGGTTCATAGGTGTGTACTAGGCTAATGGCCCTGGAGCCTTTGCAAGCCTAGCCCATAGAAGTACCCTGGCATTGTGCCTCTCTATGTTAGTTCCCAGTGCCTCTATCAAGTATAGCCCCTGGAGTGATCCCCCGAAGTGAACTTTCTATTACCCATCCACTCATCAAGATCTCTCTTGAAGAGGGTCAGTGAGGTGCTCTGCTTGACATGTATGGGAAGTCTATTCCAGGGCATGGGCAGTGTCTGGGTGAGGAACCTGTCCCTCCAGCATGTTCTGTTGAGGTCTCTGGAGCATATTGCAGAGGAATTGGGATTTCTTTAGATGCAGTATTTCTAACAGAGCTGGGTCAGACATGGCTTTGTAAGTCAAGCAGAGATCAACTCTAAGTAGGCAGTATGAGATGGGGAATAGCTGGAGTTTTTTGAGTCTGTCCTTGTAGGATACGTGCTTAATGCCTATGATGCACTTTGTGAGGTACTTCTGTGGCTTCTCCAGCTGTTGCAGATGTCTAGTGAGGTACATGCCAAATGGGGCATTATACTCGATGAGGGATATGTTATACTTGATGAGAAGAGAGACGATGACATCTTTCTTCCTGGATGCAAAACACTTGGTAATGAGATGTGCCACATAGAAGGACTTTCTGACCACAGTGGAAATGTGGTAGTCGAAGGTGAGGTTGC
Source organism: Protopterus annectens (assembly GCF_019279795.1). Classification (NCBI taxonomy): domain Eukaryota; kingdom Metazoa; phylum Chordata; order Ceratodontiformes; family Protopteridae; genus Protopterus; species Protopterus annectens. Next base: position 1,200,964,147 of record NC_056735.1, read on the forward strand.
TGTCAAGCTAGTCCCCAGGTCTTTTATAACGCCTTCAGTGTTCAGTGGGCTCCAATCGATGTGGTAATTAGTGGGAGCTGGGGTTTTCCCAAAGGGGATGATGACACATTTTTTGGTGTTAAGCTTAAGGCCATGGTTTCGACACCAGTCATTGGTCTCAGTGAGACCTTTCTGTAGGATATCTGCATCACTTGGGGAGTTAGTAATGGCTCCCAGCTTGCAGTTACCTGCGAACTTGGTCAGCCAGCATCCCTTTGTGTTGGCCTGGACTTCTGAGAAGTAGATGCCAAACAGGAGAGGACCTAGGACCAATCTCTGTGGGACTCCACTCCTGACTGGTCGGCAATCTGACTTGGAGTCAGCTACTTTTACACTGTGTGTTCTGTCTGTGTGCTAATTTGCAACTCGCCTAGTGATACAGGGGTTGATGCCTTGTTTGGTGAGTTTATCAAGAATTCCTGAGTGAGGAATGGTATCAAAGGCCTTGGCCAGATCACAGTAGGCTGTGTGCACTGCTTACCTTCATCCACAGCCCTGGTGACTGACTCAAAGAAGTCAACCAGGTTGAGCAGGCATGATCTCCCCTTCACAAAACCAAATTGCGTGGGGTCTCCAGTTTGGAGATTTCCTATATCTTTTGTTATTCAAATCCATGATGATGCACTCCATAGCTTTACATATCAGACTTGTCACGTTAATGGGGAAATAATTCCCATGGCCTGTAGTCGCTCCCCCTTTATGAAGAGGGATGACTGTAGCAGTACACCGTTCGGTAGGGACAAAGCCTGAGGTGAGACTGTTACTGAACAAGAGCACACAGATGTGGTACCAGTTTGCTTTGTTTTTCATGTAGAACATAGCCAGGGATATTATCAGGTCCCGTGGAAGCTGTTTTCTTGGCCTTGGACAATGCAGCTTTAACCTACGCTACAGTAATGCTGGGTGCCTGGCATTCTTCCGGTATTGTGATTGATCCTTTGGGGGGGGGGGGGATAAAGTTGGCACTGAATCTGTCAGCCAGTATGTTGGCAATATCTGTTGGTTGAGTATAGGAGATACTATTGTGCAGTATCTCAGAATCTGGGTATTGCCATGGAGGTTCTTGATATAACTATTGAAGGCTTTGTGATTGTTTTTAGTGTCTGCCACAATTCTGCCTTCATAGGTGGCTTTAGAGGATTTGATGAGGGATCTCAACTTTTTGTTGAGGCTAATAAGGGAATTTTCCAGTCTTGGGACTTCACCTTTTTCTGCAACAGTTTCTTCTTTCTGTTGTAGAGTTTATTAATGGCAGGGAACCACCAGATTGGCTTCCTTTTTTTGGAGGAGAGTGTCTTGGTTCTATTGGATGTTGCTAGTTCCATGCATTTGTGTACATGTTCGTACAGTGCACTGGTATGTGATTCGGCAGTCATGCAGGTATTTTCCAATGGCATGGGTACTGTGAAGTTAGCCATATCTGTTTTTAGGAGTCCAAAGTCAGCTTTGGAGAAGTTTTTCAAGGTGGTTACCTTTGCGGGGTGTGTGGGTGAGATGTGGATTTCCATGGTGATTAGTTTATGGCCGGATCTGACCAGGGAGGGATTGACCATTGGTGTAGAGCAATGGTCGTCCATGTTAGTAATAACCAGGTCAAGGATGTTGCTTCCTCTAGTGGGGGTCAGAATGAGCTGGTCCGAGACATTGGAAGTGATGAATTCCATGAAGCGTTGGGCCAGTGTATTGGTGCTTGAGTACTTTTCCCAGTTGATGGAGGGGTAGTTGAAGTCTCGTAGTAAGAGAGTGTTGGGTTGGACCTTGATAGATTCCAGGGTGTTTAGGAATGTGAGTGAGAGTCTAGGGACATGGTTGAGGATCTATAGCAGGCTGTGACCTGGATTGCCGTCTTACCCAGTGTTAGTTGTACCTGAAGTATCTCATATGCGTTATGCTGAGCTACTAGTCTGGAGGTGTGCATATCCTTTATGAATATGGAGACACTACCACCTTTGGAGCTTCAGTCCATGTTTCGGGGCCAAAAAGTGTGGAATGAGTTATAGCCTGGTAGCGCAGGGGTGCTTTCTCATGCTTTAAACCAGGTCTCTGTTGCAGCACAAATGTCAATGTTATCCATTTTGAGGAGTGCTTCGGGCGAATGCATCTTGAGATTTAGACTTCTAGCATTGAGCAGCATGACCCTCAGATTGCATTTATTTATAGCTGTTACAGTGGTAATTTGGTCTTTGGAACACCGCCTAAAAAAGGCACTATAGGCATGGCAGTAGCCTTAGCTAGTACTCAGAAACCCAGGGTGACAGATGCAGGCCATCTCTGGCACAGTATCGTGGTATGTCAATCATGTCATCCCAAGCAGACAGATACTGGATCCCCTTAGAATGACACCAAAAATGTAGCCAATTGTTGAAGTCGATCATTTTTTTTGTACTGTGGTATCTTTCTGGGTGACTGTAGGATACTGCTCAGGGCTAGGGTCATACTTGCCATTGTGACAATCCAAGAGCTCCACTATGTCTCTTTTCATGTAGTCCAGGGAGGTGCATCTCAGGTCATTCACACCCACATGGACAATGACAGTGTCATACTTGTAGTTGTTGTGGAGTGACCTGAGTATGTGTCAAAAATGTCAAAAAAAAAAAAAAAAAAAAGTAAAACTAGTTGTGAAGAAGTGATATCAGCAAGTAGACTGTCAGAATGTATTATGTACAATCTGTGTCAAAAATCACTTTGCATTTTTATTAAAAACTTGATTCGTGCTGGCACTGCAATTTAAAACAAGAGATGAGCACTTTTGTCCTCGGACAAGTCTGTTTATTTATGAGTGAGGCATCTGTCTTGGTTAAATACTTCAATCTCTCACAGACAGGATGTGTTGTAAGTATAAGTTCATGATCTGTGAGCAAAAGGCAGATGCTACACTGCCTTAGGATACCAAGTGTATGAAGCTGAAGCAGAAGGAAGACCAACAGGCTTGGCCATTCATTGTAGTCCAAGGATTAGGAGAATCCTGTCCTCTCCACTCTAATACAACTAACCCCTCCTTTACTCCTGTTCTTCTTACTTCCCTCTCTAGTGTCTAATTTCCTTTCATTCCTTTGCTTGTTCCAAAAAAGTCAATTCTACAGACTCACTGCCCTGAAGTGATATTTTATCCCAGTTGATTATGCATGGTAATTAGCTGTATTGGATTCTTTACTACTTAATTTTTTTGTCCACATTATATTATACAAATGTCATTTGTAAATATGTAACCATTCAAAGCATTTTTATTCTGTGTATGCAGTTGTCTGTGACAGTACTACTACTTAATTTCTCTGTCATTTTATATCATGTATGTATCTGGGTGTCAGCTGCAGTGGTGCAGCAGTTAGCGTTGTCGCCTCACAGCAGGAAATTCTCTGGTTTGATTCTCGGCTGGAGTGCCTTCTGTGTGGAGTCTCCATTTCCTCCCTGTGGTCAAATCAGTTTTAAAGACATGGAGGTAGATGCATGTTGTTTGCACCTTCTGTGAAGGTTGGGCGCCGGGCATAAAACTCAACACCATAAAAACTCCACTGCCAATCAATCTGCGGACCAGTGATTCACTGCTGCGACCCCTAATGGGAGAGGACAAAAGACAGTTTTTATGTATCTTTTCGACCTTTTCTAGTCAGGTTACTGCTGAAAAAGTGCATCTGCCCAGTTGGACTAACCTGGTCAATAAATGTCAAATATTTCACTAACTTGTTAATTAGGCAAGGAATGCTTGCAAAGTTGATTGCTAGAGGTAACTTATTTACTATCTAAGCTAAATGAAGTGTTTAACTTAGCTTTGCAATGTTTGTGGTAAGGGAGGTATTCAACTTAAATGTGTAGCCTGTTATAGATAATATGTAGCAAGTGTGGGTTAGTGTTGAGTAGCTGTGGACTACTTTTATACTGTAGATCAGCAATGAGCTATTGTAGACAGTAAAGGGAACAAGAGCTGTGCAGTTTGGCTTGTCATGCAACACAGTGTTGGATTATAAGATTTATAATACAGTAGGGATTGGGACATTAAATGGATCCAACAGCCTGTTTCTATATGGTATGCCACCCTGCACACAAAGGCCAGCATCACTCTAAATTGCCTTATTTAAAACGCAGAAATAAAGCAACAAAAAGTTCAGTAGATTGCACCAAACAATGGTAAGACACTTGAAATCAACCTCAGTAGCAAGCAACCCCCACAACTAGCCTGGAAACCTTCTGCCACCAGAAGAACCAGTAATCTAATTACACCAAAAATGTTCTAATTTTGGAGTAAATCATTGTAAGCTGTATCAGCACACTTAATTTTATATCAAAACCCACTTAGTCTGATAGTCCTGTCTTCAAATTTAGTAGTCCGATCCAGTTTTATATGGTCATAATATGTAGTGTTCGCTATGCATGTAGCTTTTCATAACAAATGAGACTTGTTATCCAAAATTACTTTTTTTTATAATACAGAAATAAAACAACAAAAAGCTCAGTAGAGCACATAACCAAATAGGTGCAAGAAGATGGACTTTGCAGTAGAAAGTGGCAGTGAAACAAGAGAGACTCAGATGGCTGTAGATAATGTTATGCAATGCAGAAAGTCTGGGAAAATGGGTGGGGAGTGGGAGGCAGTTGTGCAAGGTGGTCAGCTGGACATTGGTGATGTAACAGAGACACGACCCAGTTATGAGAGGAGATTGGACACACAAGAGCCAAGCTGCCAGTTGTACTTGAAGGACAGAGTGAAGTACATTGAAGGCAGTATTTGTAAAATATACTGTGATGGAAGAATGCCCCCCAAACAAAAGGGGAGAAACAAAAGCCAAAACCAGAAATGGGTGCTTTGTAGTTAAAATGTAGAAAGATGTGGACAGGCAGGTGAATAGCCAGTGTTTTGTCCCTGTGACACATCTATGGTGGAGGGTAAATTGACTGCAGTAAAGAATAAACAAAAGAGAACAATGGAATCAGAGTAACTGAACCCAGAATACAACAGAGGCAGATTAGGAGTTCCCATTTTTCTAGAGTTTAGAAGGAGAGAGAGATGACTGAGACCTTGGACCTAAAAGGATTCAGTTAGTTATTGGGTGAGTCCTCCAGAGGGGAAGACAGGGAAGAGTTCTAGGCATAAGGATCAAGACAAGAAATGTCAGGGATATCGGTATGAAGACAGCACTAGCTAATATTAATCATTCCACTGTGTGGTTTGAGCGAGAGTGAATAGCATGAATACAGGGACAAAGACTCTGGTGTGAGACTCTGTTGTGGCAGACTAAACAGAATTATGTAAAATACTCAAAAGGGAATCTAAGGCATTAAGGGGAAACTGATGGGACATGTGAGATACAGAGATGGATCAGAGATGCATTTCTCATGTTTGTGGATACAGGATGGAGGACAAGACAAAAAAGAGCAAGATCCCGTATCCCAAGGTATCCCTCACCTCTGAAACAAACTTCCACTACATGTCAGAGTAGCACCCTTTCTACCTTCAAGGTAATCCTAGAAAACTTGTATTGCCCTCCTTGAGGCTTGAAGGAACTTTTGAATAGTTTTTTTTTTTTTTGTGAGGGGGGATAAGCGTGAAATGGTCCACAGACTTATTGCCTAGTACTTGCCTATTAATCTGCAAAAGAAGACCATTGTAGCTGTGAGAGAAAGTGAGGTTAAGATAATACACTGAATATATAGGAAATAAAAAACAGAAGCAAGAAGAGTTATGGGATACACTGTGCATGGAAACAAGTAAGGATGGGAAAGAGGGCTTGTATAATTAGGAAATCTGAAGTACTAAACGAACATTTCAGTCCAGATTTAACCAAAGAAGAGATTAGGGTACCATGTAGGGAGAGAGCGAGCAGGGGCAAGAGAGAGATCATGGAACAATCGACTGCTCTTGGAGGGATGATTAGTTTGGAGGAGGGTACAGGTGTCAAACTGCCCTCCACAGTACTCAGAAAATTGACTTAAGTATTGGCTGCAGTCAACCTATGTCAGAATTTTTTCCCTAAGAAGTGACTTTTTCAAGCACTTTAAATCTTTAACTGTATGAGGAGAATACTTCCTTTATTAAAAATATTTCAGGACTTTGGGAATATTACTTCAGAAGGTGCTTACTGTCAGCCACCAACCCATAGATCTATTGTTTTGATGTATATTATTTGATAAAGAAAACTCTCCTCTTTATTTGTGTCCAAACTGTTCTCTGTCGTCTTTGCTAGTTCCAACAGCTTTTGAGATTTCCAGTACATGTTTACTGTCTCAGTACTCTTTCTAGAGAAGGGAGATTATTAGTCAAATTGAGAGCTCATAGTTCATATGCCATTCTATTAAAAGTTTAATTTCTCAAATGCTGAATTAAAAAAAAATACTGATAGCCCTCAAATAGAATGACAGTTTGATTTCTGTGATAAATGGTGTTGAGCCAGTAGGCCTTCAAGGTGTAATATTTGCTTATGATGCAGTTGATGCAGATACTAGTGCTGAGGAAAATGTGGATGATATATGAACAGGCATGACTTTCTTCAGAAAACCTGCCAGAAGAAAAAGAAGCTCTTATCTTTCACGTGCCATTTACAGAAAATTAACACTTTAATTCTCCTCCTCCTTCATCAGATCTGTTGGTCTTTTTTTTTTTTTTTCTTTTTTTTTAATTTTTTATCCTGATCCATCTACTAATAGTCTGACTTTGCCCCACCTAACTGCCCGATAAATCTATTCTTTCACTGGGATGATAGTCCTCCTATGACTCTTTTGTTCACTGCAGTGAGTGGCAGGAGGAGGTCTGTTGTTTTATAGTTTTATATGTAAACAGTACTGTTGTTTCTGTGCTTGCCAAAAACATCCAAAGGGTTGTAATCGACTGATCCCCCTTACAAACAGCTGGTCTCCACTGGGGATTACTGCATAGAGCTTACATATAGTTTGCTTTTATGTGAATGTAAATTTGTCTTTGTCACAAGATGTAATTCAATAAAGATGTTTGAAGAAAAGAGAAAACAAAAGCACGCAGTTTCAACCCCCCCCCCCCCCCCCCAGAGACGTGAGCTTCAACAAATGTCTGAGCTGATAATTGAACTTGAGTCATCTGGGTCATATTCAGGACTTTATCCCTGTACACCAGTGTTGATGGGTAGGAAAATATAGGAAATTTAAGGAATAGTTCAGGTGTTCTAGTTTTCTAGAGGAATTAGCCATCCTGTAGAAAACATTTACAAGCAGACCAATCCAACAG